>NW_020448586.1:374866-423337 GCF_003343035.1 Apteryx rowi
CGCGGCGCCGCCCTCCTCCCCGGCGGCCCCGGGCTCGCTTCTGAGTCGTGTCAAGCGGCGAGTCAGGGCACGCGGCTTCGCGAAGAGGCGAGCGCGGGCAGGGCGAGCGCACGGCGCCTCGGCGGGGTCAAGCCCGGCTCCCAGCCGGCCCCCCGCGCCGCGCCCCGCTCGGCCTCGTCCCGTGCCCGTTCCCCCCCCTCCGCGACTAAAGCCTCCCGCTCGCATCGGATCCGTTTTCTCTCATTTGAGCGGTTTTCCTGCTCGCCTCTGGGACCTGGGGGAGGCCCTGGCTGAGAGGGGCCAAAAGGACCGTCCCCAGGAGCCCCCGCTACCCCCGCGCTGCCCGGGGCAGGGAGGCAGCCGAGCCGGGAGCAAAGCCGCAGGCTCAGCCCCTTCCCGCCGCCATCCCCGGCCCCCGAAGGGGCCGTTGACATCTCGGGGGCAAAAGAGAGCAACGAGCAGCCGCGGCCTTTGCTCCAGAGGGGCAGCTCTGCGCCTTGGATCACCCTGCGGGAGGTCAGAGATGCTGCGGTGCCTCCAGGATCCTGCCGCAGCCAGAGCTCCCTGCCGTCCC
Source organism: Apteryx rowi (assembly GCF_003343035.1). Taxonomy (NCBI): domain Eukaryota; kingdom Metazoa; phylum Chordata; class Aves; order Apterygiformes; family Apterygidae; genus Apteryx; species Apteryx rowi. The sequence continues at coordinate 375,441 of NW_020448586.1, forward strand.
CCAGGCTCCCTCTGATCTTACACCTCCAGCGGCCTCATTCTCCCCAGAGCCTGGCTGCTCTCGCGTCTCATACAACAATAATCGCAGCTGTAATTCGGCGCCAGCTTGTCACCTCCTGACAAAGGTGCATCAAAAATCCCCCCCCACCCCGGTTTTCATGCGGAAGGGTGTTTCCCCTCCGTGGGGTGCAGGAAGAGACGCTCTTCCAGAGCAACTCCAGAAAAAAAACCTCCTGCTCCTTCAGCACCAACGTGCAGCTCCTCCACAGATTCCCTCCTTGCCCTGCTTAGCTTGCGCTGCCCCGTTTTGGGAAGGAGATCCTGATCTGTACCAAGGGACCTTTCTGCACTGCCTTTTCAGGGGTCTCCTCTTTCCTGCAGCAGAGGTGATAACTGAAATTTCTTTTTTTCTCCAAAAATTATTCTTAACCCAGACATAGAGAAGACATTTCTGATGGCACACTGCTATCCAACCTTTCCTATTTTGATGGTTAAAATCCCTTCCATGTTTCTTTTACTCTAAGAACTTGCTAGCAACAGGAAGTAGACGAGCTTAGAAAGCCTCCAAGTCTAGAGCACAGCGAATCCTGCCTCTCCCGCACACGGACACCCGCAAAGGCATCTCAAGTCAAGCAGGCAGTATTTGCTGCAGGGAGCCTGCTTCATACAAATGGTCATTGGATGAGCTCGGCTCACGAAACGGGCAGAGCTCAGCGCACCAGGTCTCTGCCAGCTTCCCCAGAGACGGGGATGAGGACCGTGGACAAGGAGGTGCTGAGCTTGGGACAGGCCTTAGGAAACCCCCGCGTGCCGCACCTCCGCCAGGCTCCCTTGCCTGAGTTTGGGCACGTTGCTTGATATCCTGGTTCCCCATTCCTCTGAAATTCTTCATCTTGCAGGGCTGCCGTGAACACAGAGAATTAATACTTGACAAGGGCTGAGGCTTGGGAGAAAGGCTTTGGATGGCGCAGAGGCGAGAGAGGAAATAAACTGCTCTGCCGAGAGCAGAGTTTGGAACGTGCGCAAGAGCAAAGCCTGGCCTGAGCAAGCGCCACAGCTAAAAATAAGATTGAGCAGGTCTCATTTCAGTGAGCGCTAACCACTTCCAGACAGGGGAGACGAGGCCTTTCAAGAACCCACAGCGAGCACATAACGGACAACTTTGTAATTCCTGCACTCAGGGGAGCTCGCTAGAAAAGCTACACCAGCAATTCACTCGTGCTCGCAACTGTTATCCTTGGGACTACACCGATTCACATGTTGTTTCTTTGGTTTTCATCTAAGAAACACTTGCACGCGATGGATTTTGTGCTATGCTGGATATTAGGAGCAACAAACCCAGCATGAGCCTTTGCATTGCTACCCCAGCACCCTTTGGCYGGGCTGCAGCTCTACTGGGAGAAACCAATCCCTCCTTTAGAGTCCCTGGGCTGTGGCCAGAACCAAAATGACTTTTGAGCCTGTTTAAACACCTCCCTTCTACTACTGTGTTCATTACCACCGCCAGCTAACCCCAGAGCACTCCTGGGCTTTGCCCTGCACCTCCACCGCACTGTAACTCTTGTGCCTGTTGCTGAAATGCCCCAAATCCTCCTCCCATCGCTCCTTGCCCCAAATCCCCCTCCTGCCTGGGTCCGTTTTGACCATCTAGCCACCAAGCCCGCAGGGAAGGCTTGTGCGCTGCAGAGCTGGTACAGATCCTCCGCTCTGTTCAGACTCATTTTGACTGTCTGCTGGCTGGCACTGACTGCCTTCCAGCACTGTCCCCGGTGGCACGCGGGGAGCCGGCAGAGCTCACTCCATTCCCAATTTAAACTTCCCGTCTGCAGAGAGGAAACACAGGGAAGGGCAGCCAGCCCGTACACAGGTACCTGCCTACTGTACTGTGTTCTCCCCACAGCTAGCAGCTTCGTACAAAGGTTGCTACATCTTCAGAGCATTGAGAAAGCCGTCAGTCATAATCTGTTCTGGAAGAAGCATGTCACAGTCTAGCCTCAAGGACCTGGAAGCTATAAAATACTTTCATTTGTTGCTGTTTATCGACACTGACTCATGAGCACACTGCTATGGCTGTGGACACGTACCCACTTCTGGCTTCAAATATAGCGACTGATGGGGTTACTGTTCCCGGTCTACATCCCCTGCTGGAAGGCGTTTCTTCCCGAGACCCACTGCTGCGATCAGACCCTAACCCCTTCAGCCTAAAGCACCCAGGTGGAAAGGAAGAGTAGGGAGCGCTCGCACCAGTGCTGTGGGCAGATCTCTGCTTGGTGGGATAGAGGCGAGCAACCACCACCATTAACCTCAGCTGGCACATCTGCAGCAAGAAGAAATGCGCTCACAGCCTGCTGCTGTATCAGCCATGAACGAGGCGGCAGAGCAGGCAGCAGAAAGCAGAGCATGAGAGAGCTGAAGACAAAGAACAGCAGAGAACCAAGTTGCTGCAGCTCAACGTTCAGATCTGAGCACCTTCCTTCCCTGCAAAATTCAGTGATTTTTGCATAATAGGGAAGAAAGGTCTTAGCCACCACCTCCAGTGATAAAGATCCTGCACCAATCTCCGATGCATTCTGATACTGCAAATACTTTCAAGTTTCTAGGATGCTGTCGCTTATCACCACTGCAACCCCCAACAAAATACTTACAGGCAAGAATCTGAAAAATCAGAAGCCAGTCCAGCCTTTAGCCATGCTGGATTTTGTAACGAAGTTCAAGGAAGACGGGACTGAAACCTCTGCCCGGGACTGTGTGGGCTGTATTCCAAGCTCGGCCCCTATTCACCTCTGCACTTCACTTCTCTCCCTGGTAAAACACCTGCTCTTATCTAAAACAATTGCTCCAGCAAAGGGACATCCTCAGACCTAAACCTGTCCCTTGCTCTGTGCTCCCAACGCATTTCAGAACTAAGCTGTGCCTAGAAGAACGCCAGCGCAGGCTTCCCATCGGGTCTTGTCTTTCCTCTTCCCCAAGAGGTGGAATCCAAGTGCGTTGTAACACGGGAGCCGCACGGCCTCTCTGTGCTCCATACGAGACTCCGCTTATTCCAATTCAGAAGCAGCGCCAACATTTAAGAACTGGACATTAGTTGCACGTATTAGCAAGACTGAGTGCAGTTATCTTGACCCTGGGTGTCAGGCTTTGCTGATCCTACCGGGCACCAGCCAGTTTGGAACCATCCTTCAATCCAAGCAGTTTTACCAGCTTTTATTAGAAACACCAGCACATTTCAAGTTTCCTCTTTTTGATCACAAATATAGTATTTTTCCTCTTTTAAGTACACAGCATGAGACACAGCATCAGGGCTTTCCATCTTTTTTTTTTTTTTTTTTTTTTACAGCAATTTCTTTTGGACAAGCTTTGGGTTAGTGTTTGCTGACCTCACCCCAGCCCCAAATTTTGACATCTTGAATTGCTGAAGACAATTGCGTGGCCAGGTGAATCCAATGGTGGTGAAAAAGGTACAATAGGTAAGATTTGCAAGAAACGTTTAAGCAGAGACCCTCAGCAGTTAAAAAGACTTAAGGAGCGCCACAGCGCACCCCGCTTTTCTCCTTTCCAAAGATAAATCATTTGCTCTTCTCCCCCCTCCTCCCCCAACACTGCCCAACACAACGGCAGCGCCGGAGGAAGCGCTGACTCAACGTAAAAAGCCACGGTGTTCCCAGCCGGAGCAACAGCAGGCTGCTGGCTGGGCYGTTTTGCCGGGTTTGGGGCAAATCCCATCCGAGTTGCATGTAATCGAGGAGCCTCATGGTTGCAGGGATGGGATCTGAGGCTAGCGGTGGTTTTAACTCACACCTACACGGGGAAAGTTTCCCTGGATTTTAACTCCAAGAGAGTAATTCTTTGGGAGGAGGAGGGGCAAGTGTCCCCGGAACATGAGGGCATGGTGACAGGATATTAAAGGGAACATGTACATGATTTGTTATTTTTTATTCCACAGAAAACCCTCAAATCTAGACTCAGAGTTAACAGCAGAAAAATAGTGTTAAAGTCAATAGGTTCATATTTTACTGTAGACTAAATAAATTAGCCTAAAATTAACTCAGTACTTTCTATTTTTCCTTTCATTGGTGATCCTTCTCTAAATTAATGCAGTTTTTAAAAAGCAACGGCTATTAATAATTTATTCCAGTTAACCCTTACGGATGAACACCTGTAAGTATTAAATCTACGGGAACCGTTCCCCTCTCCTCTCCCTCCCCGAAAAGGAAACAAGCACTAAAGGGTGGTGTAAAACAGACATGCTACCTACAATACTCCATGTATCGTGCCACTGCTATCAATGCCGCTGGCTGCTCTGTGTAATGAGTGAATATCCATAGCCATGTCTTACAAAGAACATGATCAAAAAATATATAAATAAATAAAAACCTTAAACATTCTTACATGGATTTTTAAAGAACAGAATACATGTTAAAAACTTCAGTAATTTATATCAATTTTAAGCAATACTTTATATACAATGGAAAAAAGACATGCATAGTCCAAATACAATGTTGAAAACAGCATTTTCATAACAAAAAACCCAAACACTAAGTGTTAATACCATGTACATGAATTCAAGAAGGACCACCCTTTTTGTCTGTTGCACACAGTTTATTTAACAATATGATATTATAAGTAAGAAATGAGTTTTTTTTTTTTTGTTTTTTACCATTCTATACAGTGATTGAATCTTCTTGGATTTTCTTATTTATAGTAATTATAGCGCTTGCATGATTTACACTAGAATTGCTTTTCCTCATTTCAAGTTTCACATAGAAGAAAGAAAGAAAAGAATGCTTCTTCTCTATTCAAATCAGCACGGTCTAAGAGTGATCATCCCTATTTTCATCTAAAACCAGTTTTATCAGAGAAACAAAGCAACAATTTCTACATCTGCAAGACAAGGATTTTGGCATTGGCCAATGTGTGTTTTTGTGTGCAAGAGTCAATTCCTATCTTTCCAGGGGTAATACTTCAAACGCCTGCAGAGTTCGCTATAGAAAAAAAATCTTCCCGCAACGTGTCAAAGTTACCGGGATACATTATAATGTTGCATTATTTCAGGAAACAGTTTCTGAATATTATTTTTCTTCTTTTAAACGCAAATGTTTAAAGTCTTGAAAGTACAAATAAAAAATATGAATATAATGAACTTGTTTTCCCCATTAAAAAAAAGGTATGAGTCAACAGCAACAAAAAAATAAAAACCAAAAAAACCCACAAAAGAGACCAGATATTTTAACCGCCTGGCTTTAACAAAAAAATATATTCTTTGTATTGTTTTTTTTTTCTTTAAACAGCAATTCATTCTTCCACGTGTAGGAAGCAGCAGTTCCATCTAGGATTCAAAACAACCCAGATGTCTGAATTTTCAGTACAAAATGTCCAAGAACACGAAAGGAAAAAAGTGATGCTCCCATAATGCTACAAACCCTCCACAAATTTTTCTAATGTGTCTCCGGTGGTATCACCGACCAGAGACAATTCGTTAGACAACGCACTCCTGTTTGGGGTGTTTAGTTGTGGAAGCATTGCACTCTGTTCCGGGTTGCCCAGGTGTCCCTGATCCATGGAGCTAGCCATAGTGACTGCGAGTCCTGGGTGGGGGGAACCAGTCTGGGGAGAGACATGGTGAGGTGACGGTTGGGGCTGTATCCTGGGTGATGGGCTGGAATGTGGTGGCTGGGACTGGGGACGGGGAGACTGAACGGGTGCTGGGGACCGCACCTGGTTGCTGAGGGAGGTGGCGATCTGCTGGCCAGGGAGATGAGACGCCTGCGGTTGTCCTGAGAGCATGTGCTGCTGTGGGCTCATGGGATTAGGCTGGCCTGGGGACCCTATCTGCTGTTTCATCTGCTGCTGTTGCAGGATCCTCTGCTGCAGTGCTTGCTGGATGTTGGGAGTGCCGTCCGCCCCCATGCCAGGTTGGCCCATCTGGTTCAGCTGTCCCATCTGAGCCATCTGTCCCATGGAACCCCCCTGTATCGATATATGCTGTTGCATCCGTTGCTGTTGCATGGCTTGAGGGTAACCTCCCGGTCCTTGCGGCTGCTGGAACTGGTTGTGTCCCGCCATCCCTCCTGCCATGCCAGCCCCTCCTTGCTGCTGCTGCTGTTGCTGCTGCTGCTGCAGTAGTTGCCTCCTCAGCATTTCTCGATACTGCGGACTCATGTTTGCCATGCTAGGGTTGTGGCCGGGGTTCATAATGTTTATCGCTTGTCCCTGGGGATTCATACCTCCTATCCCTTGCTGCTGGGGAGGAACACTCGGTCTCTGCACTCCTGCTTGCATTGCGTTCATGTTCTGCAGTCCCGGTTGAGTGTGCATGCCCGGCTGCTGCATGCCGGTCTGCGGCTGCTGCATCCCCGGCTGGGGCTGTATGCCTGCTTGCGGCTGCATCCCAGGCTGGTTAGCCACGTATTTGGCTGTTCTTTGCTTTATAAAAGCTGCCATAAGCTGAGGGTTGGATTTAAGGATATTAAGAACCTGCTGTTGCTGCTGTGGAGAACTTGGTGATTTCAAGGTCCTCAGTAAGTCCTGAAGTGCATTCGGGGGGATGCTCCGGGGCGGCTGCTGCACGCCTGGCATCCTCGGCCCAGCCACTGCTTGCGGTGTTGCCATTGGCATAACTGGTCTTGCCATCCCTGGCTGCATTGGTTGCTGCTGCGGCATTGGAGGCGACTGCCACTGTCCAGGCTGCATGTTGGACATCACTGGACCGCTTACAGGGTTCGACCGGGGTACATTCATGCTAACTTGCTGCATCTGGTTCACCGAACCCACCGTCGGGTTTACTAGTCCCGGGCGACCAGGAGGCAAACCATTGTTAATGTTGTTGACCCTGTAGAGCTGCTGCTGTTGCTGGGCAGCTTCTCTCTCAATCTGCCGAGCCGCTTCCACTGCGGCCGGTGGAGGCTGAGATGGAGGTGGAGGTGCTGAAACCGGGTTTGCAGGTTTTCCTGTTGAAACAGTAGTAGGGGGCTGAGTTCTTGACACACTGGGAAAGCCAGCTGGTGACATACTTACAGGGGAAGGCTGGGGCTGGGGAGGAGGCTGCGGTGTTTGCGGTGTACTTGGCTGCTGTGTAGGGGTACCAGGCGTTGCTGAGGTAGGAGAAGGCAAACTTTGCTGAGGCACGTTTCGGGTGTTCATGGTAGCCATCCTTCTGCGCATGAGCTGCGCCTGCTGCAGGCGATGCTGGATCTGCTGCTGTCGAAGCTTGTGTTTAATATTGAGACAGAATGGCACAGGGCATTTGTTCTCTTGGCAGTGTTTGGCATGGTAGCAGCAAAGAGCTATGAGCTGTTTGCACACTGGACAGCCACCATTGGTCTTGCGCTTGCAGCCCTTGGTGTGCTGGACAACCCGTTTCATCTTCTGGCAGGATGGCAATGAGCAGTTTGCATTGCGGCACTGACAGGCATGGACAAGGGACTGAATGCAGCGCTGGATGCTCAGTCGACGTGACTCCTGGGGGCTCTTTGACTGTTGCTCTCCTTGGCTGTTGCTCTCATCATCCAGACCCAGGCCCCACTTAACCATCTTGTGGTCATGGCTCTTAGTGTTGTAGCAGTTAATGCAGAGGTCGTAGTCCTGAAAGCAAAGAAAGTCCAGACTTCAGTGGTCTAGAGCATTAACTCTATCAGTAAAAAGTGAGTGTGCAACACAAGGTAGAAGCTCGCTTTGGGTTTCAGCAGGTATAAACACACAGCAGAACAAAAGCAAGACAACAGCCACGCGTTATGAAGAGCTGCCAGTTTCAATTTACACCTGGCTTACTGATGTAGAGAAGTGGCTGCACAGCCTGTGCAGCCACCGTGACAGTGGGACAAGGACCTTTGGGGCAGGGAGTGTTGGGCAGATGAGGGCAGAAACCTCACCAGCTGCCGCAGCAAAGCAGGCCTGCAAACATGACTCGCTCTTGACTACTGTGGGTAACAGCGCAAGTCAGGGCTGTAACTGAGCCTTCATTTTATTAAGTTAAAATATCCCACAGGGTTTGGGTTTTTGTTTTTGCCTTTCGAGGATGGGAACTATTTACTACTCTGTATTGTCAACTAAGGTACCTACACAAGGAGGACCAACAACCTCTAACTAGAGACTTAAGTTAGCTCAAGAGACGGCAAATTCGYTGATGAAGTAGAGAATACAAACTTATCACCCAAGGATCAGAGATTTCGATACAAGAGTATTGCTGCAAGTGGCAAGAGTTCCAGGCACAGGCATCATGACGCTCAAATGCTCCTCCTGATCCACACAGGCTTCATCTCCTCCAAGACTGCACTTCCACAGACCCTTTTGTCCATGGTACTTCTTTTAACAAGGCTATTTTTGACCTGGATCAGCTCACTGTGTGACGAGAGAGCCCCCAAATCACTGTGTGGTGTGAGGACAAGTGACAAGAGAAGGGTACCTGGAACCACTCCCACCGCACAGAAATGGAGCTGCCTAAAGCCAATGCAACAAGCAGCTTTTCTGTGGCACTCGTACAGTCTGACACCATGAACTAAGGGCACACAACTGAGAGCCCCAGCACAGAGGGAAGCCAGCAGTGGAGCATACAGAGGAGACGGAACAAAGGTCTAAGACCTTTGACTGCAGCTGTAGAAAGGGAAGAGAAGAGAGGCTGAATCCATTCCCCCTTGTACAACCTGGGCAGTGGCTGTCTGGATCTCTGAATTAGCACGCGCACACACAGCGCCTACCGACGAAGCTTTTGAGAAAGCTCCAGTTTGGTACAGTGCAGTCTCTGAATAACTTGCTTTTTTCCTTCAGCTGCACACCAAGCAAAGCTCCAACGAGCTGTCTGTAGAGAAGGCCAGAGCCTGGGCTGATACAATTCTCAAACATATCAACATTACAACGAATCCTCTCTCAGGACTGAGCCTTATTTTACCACTTCCATTGTGACAATCAGTGTCCTAAAAACCTGCCTGTAGCCTTAAATGTGGCAGTAGCTTAGTATTTTCTTAGAATCTAACCTCAAAAGTTATGCACCAGAAGAGATTACTGAAGAGGACATGTAGCCATCAGAGTTTTTTTTAAAAAGTCAAGCATCTGACACYAAAGGTTTAGGTGTAAGTGACCCTTCCTTGTGGCAGAGGGACGGAGGGGACACCTTCGTGGAACCCCTCCAAGCCCTATTTGACTGCACCTAACTACATTCATACTAGTGAGCTAAACCTAGCTCAGAGATAACAGTAAGACAAACCTACCTTAAGTGCTTATAAATCAGGGTTTTGCTCTTTACTATTCTTAGTGTAATTACTGATTACTAATTGCTACTCTGAATTTTTATCTCTAAATGACCCTTAAATAGAGTTCAAGTTTCATGCTAAGACGGACACTTATCTGAAAACTTGCTCAGCAAAAATGCCCACGTTTTCACTGCCCTGTGCTTTCTTGCTAGRGAAAGGTCACTCCTTTATGCAGAAGTACCCAGAAGAAACCTGAAGGCCATACTTCCTTCCACTGCTTAATTCTCCTAGTGTGTAGATCTGTTTCCTGAAGTCTTGCCTCAAGAAGCCCTGCTCAACACTTTCCTCAGAGGCATTACTTAAAGCTCTTCCACCACAAACCCTGCACTAACTTCCAGTGTAGAGACTAGGCTGCGCTCACTCAACAATTTTTCTGGTTCAGCTACAGCCAGAGGTCATCGCAAGCCCTTTAGAGGCTACGTCCCCTCAAGTCCACCTGTATAACTGCTCGTATAACTGTTCTCTAACATAGTTCAAAGTGATCTATGCTGTAAAAGGACTAGACATTAAAGCATTGAGCCAGGTTAGGAAGCAATTATTTGGGCAGATCTGAAGGGCAAGCAACTTCCAACGTTGGGCAGAAGAGGCAGTGATGAAGAGCTGTGGTAGCCTCCTCCCCCAGCTTCGCTGCACTCATTACAACACGAAGTACCACGTACAAAGCGGAGTGAAAGCTGCCTTGCACAAAGCTCTGCTAATTTCTCTCATGGACACATGTTTAATGTGGATTAGCTGGTGCCCAAGGAATTCACGCTACTTCCTACAGTTACTTTGTGACACAGTCACGCCCTACCATTCAGTCCTAAAATTCTTTAATATGAAGCTAAAAGCTTTGTCTGTGCAGAGGAGCTGCCTGACACAGCCATAGTGGAATAAATGACGCAGAAGCAGCCATTCCAGAGTACAGCAGCTTTCCGTGTGTATTAACTAAAAGCACTGATTCCAGAAAAGGTGCTCCATTGCAATAGTCACCTTCCCTATGCTTAGTAGCCCTTATATGAGAAAGGGCGTAATATGGAGAACTTTAGACAATATCCAGAAAACCCAGCTTTGTTGGGAGGGCAAGAGAGCATGGCTGCTGTGAAGAAAAACACCCTCAGACGATATACGCAACATACCTCACAGACAGTGCAATGCCACCTCGTTTCCACGTGGTGTTTGCACTCATTGCACGTATAGACAAAGCGATCCTGCCCTTGCGTGTGCAGCTCTACGAGCATGCACAGCGTGGACCACTTGGATCGGCGTAGTGAGGAGAACTCCCAGTGCTTGTCTCTGGCTAAGGTGAGAAAGGCATCTCGCCCATCCATCAAATCGCAGCTAAGCAATGGATCTGGGTCCACGATGGGAGGCAGAGTGTTTATTACAGGTCCAGCGTGTAAATGAATCACAAAAAAGACCTGCAGATAAAAGGGGGAAAAAAATCAACGAGGTTAGATAATCTTGCAGCAAAAGGTTATGTTCTAYTGCAGAAATGGTTTACCACAAATGTTACCTAATTAAGGTAGTTTAGGGTAATCTCTGTCAATATGTCGTTACATGACAGAAAAAAAAAATCTAGAGCAATCACAAGCTTTACTCCTGATTTTTCAGTTCTGACTATCATCATGCCTCATTTTACAGGAATAAAATCTTCTCTTTATGCAGCATATTCTGGCAGTACCTCTTTATGCTTCTCCATAGTGGCATAGAGCTTCTGAGACAGATCATTGGACACATTTGGCATGCTGGGTTTCTTCTTGTTAGCTCTGCTGATGCTACTCTTATTCTTGTTGGTTTTTTTGTTGTTCTTTTTCTTGGCATTTTTGCTGTCGCCCTGGCTTCCCTGCAATAAATGCACAGGAAAGATGTTTAGTTATATAGAGCTCCCTCCCATTCACTCTAACCGAAAGCGAAACGCTTTTGCTGTCAATAACAGGACTTTGTTCCAATGCCTGCAAGTCTGCCACGTTGTGTTAAATATATCCTATCTTCCAGGAAAAATCAAAAGCCAAACTGGGAAGCAAGCAATTTCAAATGCTGTTTAAAAATAATCTACATTATGCATACACATTAAATGATTTGTATCTTACATTTATTTTTTTTCCTTCTGAAACACTGTACTTCAGCTTCTGCTGCTTAACTTTACAAAATTTTATAGATACCTGATGAGAAAGAGAGTTAAAATTAAAATGGACTTTTAAACATTTCTAGCAGAGTAGCATTTTGCTTTGTTGAGCAGCCGGGCTTTCGTGCACCTGCTTGAGCTCTGATTTAACGTTTTTGAAACTGAACAAATTCTTAGGGTGCACAGATCAAAACATGCAGGATTTTAAACTAACAAAACACATTATTCCCATCCCGAAGACTGGCCACTGCATATGCGACTCGTATATGTCTTTTTTTTTCCTCTCATAAGCTACAGCAACATAGATGACAGTGACCATATACTGAATGCTAAAGGTAAGAGGAGTTAAAGACTTGCTCAAAAGTCCATCAGTTGGGATTTACATGTCTGACTTCAAAGGAGACGTTATAATAATGAATAAAAAGAAGTAGCAAGCATGTCTTTCAGGTCAGGTGAGGCTATTTAGATGATCTGTGAAAACCATAATAACTTTCAGACTTTAACTGCCCTTGAAAAAAAAAAAAAAAAAGAAAAAAAGAAAAAATCCCTCCCCTGCCCTCAAGCAGGGAGATCTCCACCCAGTAAAAATCCCCTCTCTGACTGCTAAAAGGTTGATTTTCACAATGTAAAAATAAGCTACTGACATGCTATTGATATATATAAGAAAGTTTCGTGAGCACTACATACAGGCAAAAGACAGGTTTTATTTGTAAGCATATTTATTCAAACACAAACTAAAAATATTCCAACTGAAGAGAGCAACCCCCCAAGCAGACCGTATGCCTCACCGTCATCGCTCCACCCCACTAATCTGGCCTAGATACAAATCCTCTCTCCAACTTTGCTTTTTCAGCAACTAGTTTTATTGATGTTTTGACCAAACCTGTTTGGAAGTAAAACTACACTACTTTATGGGAAGCCAAACAGAGCTCTGAAGTCATTTAAACGTATTCAGAATTGAGTTGACAAACTGACAGAATCGAGTTTGACAGAGTCAAGCAAATGACTTCTTTTTCCCCCCAAATTTTCTATCGTGCTGACGGAGTTACGACACGGCCTCCTTCGTCTATGCGTTCTGAGTATCAACAGAGATTTTAAAATTTAAACCTCAACCAAGGAAGACTAGAATTATCCTGTCAGCTAAGTTTCAGTCAGTTTTCTTTCTGCTCCATCTTTAACCGGTTTATATTTGGTCAACCAGACAAAGCTATTCCAAAAGGTCCTAAGAAGTTGCACAATTATTTTTCTACCATTTCAAATCTTGGCGATTTAGCAGATTCAGCCAGGTTTGCCAGCGACGGCGACAGTACGGTTCCTACGAGCGTCTTGTCCCTTCGCAACCTTTCTCAGGAGCTTTTGAGCATTATCCAGCACCTCTTTAGAGTTTCTTCGAAGCGGTAACTGCAGCACACTTTCGATCAAATTCTCCACCTTTCCAGGAGGAGGTTCAGCGTTTTTGGCAGCTGACGGCAAGGATCAACACAACCTAATTTCATCTGTATTCACGTGGAGCTCAGTAAAATTTACAGTTAAGGGAAAGGTGCTTGTTGCTGTTTTGCCACCGCAGTAACACACAGGGTACACAAGGCTGGGCCAAACGCTATTAAATGGCACATTAGAAACCAGCCACAAAAAGACACTGTTACTTTTTTTAATCAGTGAAACCTTGGGACAGGAGAGCAGAAAGAGAAGAATGATGCAAAAAAGTTAACCACAGCATCTCCTAATCATGGAGATGGGTAAATTTCCCAAAGGCTGCCTGAGTTTAAGGTAATTTTACCCCAAAAGCTTCTTCCCATGCTTCTTCACTAAAATCCATAACCCCTACCACTCCTCAAGTCTCCCAATATGGTTAAGGGCTGAATTTCATAGTCTATACCATCATCTCTAGACTGGGGTACAAATGCTCATGGCCCTTGAATTTGTAGCAAACTTCCTTGGGAAATCTGCAGACGCAGCAGAGAAAAATGAGCTACGTGGTGATCTGCTGCAGGCGGCTACCATYGGCTCTGCTCCTTGATACGACTTTCACTTTTTCCTCTCTAATTTTGTTCTGTTTGCGTGTTTCCTTCCACAGGACACAACTTGGGAGGTGACCACCAAGCTACGCTTCTCCATCGTTTTATCAGGATGCCTGCAGCCTCGGGTGCTCACCATGGTTCAGCTGCGCTTGGCTTTTTAAGAGCTCGCTCTTCACATGTGCAAACTTTAGCCCTAAGAACTTCAAAAGAAAAGCCATGGATGGTTACAGTCATGGCTGCATCTTCTCACTTTACACAGACATCTTGTATGCACGTAGCAGTTAGCTGTTTGGGGCTTTTTAAGAGCACACTTTTCCCCACTTCGATGGCACTTTGCACTGGCACGTTCCCTGGAAGGGCGTGCTTCGAGTCAATGCAAATGATACCGCTACCAAAAGAAAAACCGCAACTTTAGCTTCAAAGCTTTGCCTTCCTGCTGTTTTTATACTGTTAGATTTGTTGAAATATTTCAAAATTAAAACCACATTCAGAAGGAAAAAGGTGAAAGCTATTAACTTTACGGTTCTGTAAGAAAAACAGCAGTAAACTATGTCAGCTTTAGAGAAGCTGTGAAGGGTTAGTAGAAGACACTTCCTGACGTAATGAAATCGATGTATTAAGGCCTCTTGCTCCACTCAATCACATGCAATATATACTGCATGCAAACTGTCAGGGCATCTAAGCTGAATGCAGTTCCTCCCCAGGTGAAGCTTTTGGTTCCATCTCATTCTGCCAGACTTCGTATTTTCATACTAAATTAATTCCCAAAACATCCTTCTGCAAATCACAAATAAAAGGGACAGTACAAAAGCACTAAAACCATTTGTTTTCCGATACTCTTGCTGACAAGACACAGAAATGTAAACAACTAATGAAATTCTGGCCAGGAGCCTGAGAAAGAAATTTGTTCTATTTATAGACAAAAGAAAGTGCTTGCGAAGGAATACCACCACCAGGATCAACAACTCACGCCGATGGGAAGTTTGCAATTTCAGTCCCCTACTGCGGAAATCGATCCAAGTACCTTTGCTAAACGACGCCAAAATTGAATCCAGCTTTGAAAAACACAGCACCTTTTAAAGCACAAATACTGAAGGGGGTTTGCAAAAGGTGTGAACCAGAAGCTCAGCCAAACGACTGCAAGCAAATGTAGCAGTCCTGATGCAATGCAACAGTAGCTTAACACATTTTTCTGAGAATAGAGATGCTGAAATGACAATTCCCCAAAACAAAGAACAACAAAAAAAACCCAACTCCAAAAACCAAGCCATCAGTATACTTGTTATCTGAGAAGAAAATCAGAAATGCAGTTAAAGGGAAACCTTGATTTAACATCTGATGTGGAAGAACAACTTTTCCAGTTTTCAGGATACGAACTCTCTAATTTACTAGAAGTTTAACTGACAGCTTTGTGATCCAGAAGGAAACAGAGCATGTGAAGTTAACTCACCTCTGTTGTTTCACTAGCTGCGGTACTTTCTTCCTTCTTCCTTTCCTCCTCTTCCTGTTCCAACTCTTTAATGCTTTCTTCCAGCACGTTGGGCCAGAAATCACCCTCAAAGTAAGGCAGCTCCTTGGCACTTGTCAGCCTGTCCTCAGTTGCTTGTTTGAAGATGTCCTGTTAAGTGTATCACGCAAAGTCAAGAATAAACGAAGACCACTTAGAGGAGAACCAGACATATGCAACACTAAGATCCAGTACTGCCTCAGGCAGCCATGCCTCGCTTACAGCTCACATCCCACCCTAGGAGGCCTTTTTTCTGGGCACATTTCAAAGAACCAGCCTGGCAATATGGGCAACAGCCCACTCCCAGGCCTGTCTTCGAAATACAGCTGCTGAGGCTCCCTCAAACCTCCATCGTGCAACTGGTTCATGCTCCTGACACGATGGGAGAGACTGAGGAACCCCTGGAAAAGAAAACAAACCCTCCCCGCAGTTACTATGTGAATTAATCAAGCCCACACCGCTTAACTTCTCCTGTATCGCTCCTGGACAAGAGCAGAAACCATCCTAGTGAAAGCAAGCATCTCTCACCTGCCCCTTGCTCTTACAAATCTGAAAGCATGCAAGGACTTCATCCACGTGCCTGGGCTGTGCACTCTACATGCAATAAGCTTACTGCTGGATAAAGCTCTGTGGACTGCCTATCCAGAAAGACTGGGAATCACTGAGCGGATACTGGCCTCTGAAAAGGAGCAGGTATTTTATGCAGCTGTTCTGGGTGCATTTGAAAGTGCCTAAAGTCCAGCTACAGGTTTAACAAACAGGTACAAGGCTAGCTGGTTCTCCTCTTAGGTTCAAGACCAGCTTCTTATTAGGAGAGAAATAAGACTTTCTAGCCGCATCCTCTCTTTGCTACTCCACATCAGATGACAAGGCTCGATACACGCTGTTCTGGTTCCACACATTTAGTAACTGTCACTTACAATCAAAACATCAGTTTTTCCCAGCACTGTCACTACCATTAAGAAATTCTTGCAAATTTTAACACGTAAGGAGCGGCAAATGCTACCTTTGCCATTTTAAGCTTACTTCCTTGGGAACATGTGTGATATCCTCCAATTATAAAACAAAAAAAAATCCTTTTATCTTGAAGTGATGAAGCTCTTTCATAAGCAGTTTTTTGATCTCACACTAGTAGAGTCCCCATATTCTACCTGAGTCTCCGGAATCACCGGAACTGAACAACTCCTCTAAATCCTAACAAGCCACCTACTTTCTTGCTTAGGAATGACAAATACAGGAAGATGGGTTCTCGTACACTTCTGAATTCTGTGTCCTTTCCCCCTTAACCAGCAGAAACTAATACTGAGGACACCATCCTCTTAATCAGTTATTACAGTCCAGAAGTAATCCACTCGCTCTTCTCTCTCCTCTCTCCCTTAAGCACCCCACCAGGAATGCACACCCCCACTTTGGGAACCCCACCACGTGGCATAAGATGGTATTAGCTACCTTCGAATAAAAAGCCCTGTAAAAATCAATTTGTCAGGTGAACAGTAGCAAACCTTGTAGTCATGAATGATTCTCTCAGCAAATGCCTTGTCCAGCATCTTCTTATACCATTCTTGCAAGCGTTTGGGTTTGGGTATTTTCTGATCAGGTGGGTGGCAATGAAAAATATAGTCATCTCCTTCACTCGGGGGACAGGCCCAGATGTGTCCTGTCACATACCTGCAGTTCACACACAAGAAAAAAAAAAATCTCAACTACAGTTTTGTCCACTATCTTAAAAACTAGCTCAGCCAAGCTGAGATGTGAATTCAGACCTCTGGCTTTTGTTTTTTATTTTATTTTTCCTTTTTACTACATATGTTGAGGCAATACCCTCTATCTACACAACAGATGGAAAAGAGTCCAGGATCTCATCATGAAGCTTAAGCTTAGACCGGACTGCTGATATAAAGAATGATATGTTGACAATCTAAGCAATGAAAGGTTTAAGAATCCTAAAGACAAAAAGAAAACCCTAATGACAAAATCCAATCTGTCTCCCCACCGGAGAGGCGTGTGTTCTACACATCTCAAAGAGAGGGCAGAAAGAGGAAGAGACCGTCTTAAGTGAAAAGCTACTTGGCAGCCTGGATAAGCAAAAATTTAAGAAAAAAAAGATTTCTTTCTTTACAAAGATTTCACTCACCCAAGTTTCTTCACATACTCCAAATATCCAATGAGGATTTCATGATAAACTGCAGTTCGGAGACAACGTGGGCGGAAGAAATGAATACTATCTAGATATGATATGTACACACGCCTATGGCAATGAGAGAAGAATGATAGAAAAATCATTCTTTCTTGTCTACTGAGAACTGACTTTCATAGCACATACATATACAATCATACTGAAGAAAGAAAAACTAATGATTGCAGATTATTTTAATAAATATTCAAGCATCTTAACATGGCATAAACAGTTCTTAAAAGCAAAAGATAGGTAGTGCTGCTTTTTAGACAGCAAGAATATACATTAAAAGGCTAGGTTAAGCAAAGAATACAAAAGAAGTTTTTAGAAATTGTAACATTTTTGTTGTGAAATTTGTTTTTCCCATCCAAGTCATCTGCAGTCATTCAATAAGACTTATTTGTGCCACAGAATTGAAACCTATCTCCCAATCTTCTGTTTTTGAAAGTAAACATAGCTGTAGCAGTGAATATAGCAAGATGTTCTCTGTGTGAGAGCTACCAGTACAGAAAAGAAAGAGTACCTTGTATTTGGAGGGGGGCAATCTGAGCCATACTCCTGCACATGCATGCCAAAGAAGCACACGTCTACTCCGTCTATCTCCTCAAATGCAAACAGAGCTTTGGTACGGTAAGGGAAAGACTCCGACATCTCACCTGAATCCACAAACCTGAAGGAAAGGGTGGTGGGAAGGAACAGACACAACCAAAAAAGCCAGTTAGTAGACCAGTGTCCTTCCAGAAGGAGGAAATTCTTTTTAACCTTATTTTTAGAAACATTTATGCAGAAATTAAAATAGGGTCACAGCAGAGCTGTGTCAAACCAGGGAATCCTGTCAGTGCAAAGTCAGTTGCTACAGAATTCATGGAAAGACAGTTTCCATACAGTTAACACACGACTGAAAGGGCAAACATTGAATACAAGACCATCCTCAGAAACTGCAAGCCTTTAAACATACTGCAGAGGAGAAAATGTGAGGCACTACAATTAACTGAAGTTAAGTCAATGCAGTCTTTATGGATTAAAGCCAAACGACTTCCAAGAATAAACCTTTGAAACTTTTCATTTATCATGAAGTAATTGGAAAATAACTTTAAACTATGAATCCTGTAATGCTGGCCAAAAAGAGGTCAGACTCTATCTGAAGATTTAGCAATACAGAGTCACAGCGTCAAACCAAAACCAATACGCTCCTCCCAGCTGAAATACAACCGGCAATCACCTTCAAGCTCATTTACTGCATATGGCTTTTCTTATCTTTCATAACCTGCTTACTCATGCTTAAGTTTCAAAAATCTGCAATGGGGTTAAGGTGCAAATTGGCCCAGTTTTGCTCTATTTACGCAGGAAGAGAGCGTAAAAACAATTTTGAAATTGAATTTTGTTATAATAAATCGACTAACCTGGATTTCATTCCTGGTTTCACTTCTACTGTCTTATCTGAACTCGCTACCACTCTGACGAAGACCTCTCCAGCTTCGGGATGATTCTGTCGTCGCAAGAACTTGTTTACTCTATCTTCCAAATGGTTTCCTAAACGCGTAGTCTGCAGCCCTGGAAATGAAGGGGGGAGCGGGAGAAATTACTCTTAAGTTCAAGAGCAGTTACAACGTGCACAAGATCCTTCAGTTTGCTTCTCAGAATGCAAATACGCTTTGTTTTACCTCCACGTAAAAATTTAGTGTTTTCATGTCTATAGCCAACATTAAAAAAAGAAGAAAAAGTGACCCATGTTCTTGCCCAAAGCTTGAATTTTCACACCCTTCCAAGTAAACCAAAACCACTACAGTGGAAAAATTACTTAGTAAGTGAACAAAGAGGGCTTTACGTAGCGTTTTCAAACGTGCAGGCTTATTTTATGAACACTGCAAATGTTTTCTCCTAGCAAAAACACTATTTGGCTGTTTGACAGAGATTACATCACTTCATAGCGCTGGCTCGGTGCCACACCTTTTCAAGCAAAGCAAAGCAAAGCAAAGCAAAGCAAAGCAAAGCAAAGCAAAGCAACAGAAATGAAAAGCCTTTTGACTTCAGCAGAGATTTCATTGCTTTTTCGTTTCTTTTTAAGAGAGCTTTCAGATTGAACAGTTACAGTAATCTGCACATAAAGCTTAAACAGTTCTTGCACGGTGCTGGAGGTCTTTAGAACTTCTAGTCCACATATYGTCCACAGCCCTTCTTCAAGTCTTTACATTTACAGTTAACTTTTGTGTGAATAGCTGTTTTTGTAGTACTATGGGATGTGATAGTTTTCAAATAAATTTACAACAAAGTCCAGAAATTAAGATGAAGATTTCAGTTAAATTGAGAAAACAGAAGTAGTACACGGTTTTGAAGATTTATGACTATTTCTCTTATCCTACTGTTTGCATTTATTTTACCAACTAATATTTCTACTTCATTTTTAGGGCCTGTCTACTATCTTTTGCCAAAGCGATGGTGCAATCTACAGATACTCATTTTACTAAGACACATTTAATTTTCAGCCCTTCAAACGCTTCATTTTTCAGTTGTTATCTAGCTACTGACACAAGGCTTTGGTTCCTCTCTCCGACTGCTGAGGTTGCGTGCAGAATGCTGCAGTGAAACAGCGACGCTGAAAATTATTTTAGGCACCAATACTGGGAGAAGAGCCACATATCCACAAAGGGAGATTTTTTGTCCTAATGGATTTATATACTCGAAATTTTATTTTGCAATCGGTTTATAAAAATGCTCAAACGCAGCAGTCTTGTTTTACACCTTCCAGCCCGTCGCCTTGCCTGGGGAGGCTGCGTGGTTATGACATCAGGAGCACCGCACACTCTAAATATCATTTACTTGGGAACAAGCAACACTGTTTAAAAGCTAAAGTAAAAATACACCATTCCCTTTAACAATTCTAATGCTCTGATTCAAGATATTGGTCCTTCCAAGTATAAAAAAGAGGACTTTAAGGGGAATCCATAAATATGCTCCCAAGAAATTACTCAGTTTTGTTAATTTTTCTCATGACAAACAGAAAAAGTGAAACAGCTCCATTTCAGCTAATGAGTTGGTACATATTTAGAAAGGCAATTTAGGTAACTCTACAATCTTGTTTTGTTTTCATTTTATTATCTTTCCAATGCTAAGCAACCAAATGGTATCTGCTTCCTTCCTTCTACTGCTCACAGTAAGACTTGAAAAATGAGGAAAAAGGCCAAACAGAAATACATACATACTTACATCTATATATATCTATATATATATATCTAAAAATATACAGAAGAGCAGCATTAAGATTACATGCACCCTAAACAAGGGATCCAGAAGCCGTGTATTCTGATGCATTAGAGCATGCAAATTCTTTTAGGAAGTGACTGTATTTTGGTTCTTGGACACATCCAACGTGCATTTCCAACAACAGCTCAAGTCTCAAAGAAAACTGCAGTGCAAATTTGAAAAAAGGCATYCAAACTCGTAATAATGTAAGTGGTCGTTCGGGCAGCTAGAGCACAGTACAGGAGTTCTGTTGTTTTGCTGTGGTCAACGGACATTTGTTGTGGTCAGACGTTTGCTGCTGGATGAGTAATAAGACAGATAGGAAGGAAGCTGGGCTTCTTGCTTGCCGTGACTTTTTTGTCAGTCTGCTTTTTGGAAGTGATGTCAGTGTATCGTTAGGCTTTGAAACATGTCTCTGCTTTAGCTACTAGTTAAGTAACATTTGTACATCTTCTTAGTAAGAAAAATACTCTGAAAACTGCCGATTTCACAGTGTAACACAGCTGTACACTGGGCTACGGGCTCTATTTGGCACAGCATCAGTCAACTTTCCTTTTAATGCAACTTACTCACTATGTGTTTAAGATAGCCAGTTTTACTTAATTTACATTAAAAACATGAATGTTACCGTAACGGCTGAGCAATAGCTTGCAGCCGAGGGCTGTGCTAACCTGATTGTCAGCAGTTATGCCAGCACGCTCGAGAGAGTGTAGAAATTTTGACGGCGACTCAGTAAGAAAGGTTTTTTTGTGGGGAGAGAGAGGAGGGGAAAGGAAACTTGTTAATGGTTCAAAYCCTCATCATTCCAGTTTGGTTTTAGGCCAGAAACGAGACCAAGGTTTTGATAACAAGAGCAGGCTTTCCTTCCCTGGCCTTGTATTTCCATTAGTGAGCACCGTTAAAGGAAACGGATCTCAAGAGCTGAGCCCACTCGTGAGTTAGAACTGGCAGCTGGACTGAAATCATCGTGGGAAAAAGAAAAGCGAAGAGCCAAACAGCAGGGAAAGGGAAGGAAAAGGAGGTGAAGGGAAAGGAAAAACACCATTATGTCCCTTTCCAGATCCCCAAGGAGCAGAATGGTTACCTTAAACAACATGCTAGTTACTCAAATACCTTTTTTAAGCAATGTCACAGAAAAGCTGCGCACTTCCAAGGAATTGCATAGTTGTTATTTAAGACAATTTAAGTGAATATATTCCTTAAAGTCAGCATACATAGGAGACACATCTATTTAAAATGGTTATCTAAAACTACATTTTTATTTCATCATTAATGTTCTCTTGCAACCTTAATCTGTTTTTAATGAGACTAATTTTAATCTTTTTAATAATACTATCTTGCATATGTCAGGTTACTCTGGAGACTATACTGATTACTGTAACTTGATAATGCAGTATGAAATGTATTATCTCCAAACTACCCTTTTAAAATGTCTTATTATGCTGGAACTGCAATCAATCACATATGACCATACCAAAAAAATTATGTTTAATCCACAACAACTGCTTTATTACAATTTGGGAGATTTATGCCTGCAAACTCATAGGTTTTTAATATGACAATGTAAAGCCGAGAACTTCAGAGGAACAAAGGAAGAACAAGGGAGGAATCACGTCCACCCGCAAGTATTAGTTGTATAGTTCTTGCACTTTCCTTTATTTGGATTTCTTCTAAGTACGTCTGAATCACACTGTTGGTTTCTACACCCGCTTTATTCTTCTACTTCATGYCACGGACACTGCATTTCAAATGCTGGTCCCTACTCTCTTTTTGCCTTCCACTGCGTATGAGTAGAAGTTATCAACGGATGTTCTCTAACGTTGAATGCACACAAAGAACACTGCACAAGGATTACTAAAGAAGTGAAGCAGCTTGGCCTAGCAGCTTTTGGTACTCTTTTCAGTGTACATTTCAACAGGATTATGACAGTGTTTACTTTCAAGAAGATGGAGACATGTAATTCCACAGGCTACTTATTCTGACTGACAGCTCCTATACCACAGTCCACTCCAGAAGAAAAAAAGAGCTCTTCAAATATATTATTCTCTGGCACCATCACAGTACACCTGAGATGCCACACAACTTGTTACTACATGTTTTTTGAAGGGCAGAGACAGTAATTTACTACAGTTTCAAGGCTATATGGAAACCTGTTTAAATTTGGTCAGCCAAGTGCCTGCAGCCTTATGCTCTTGCTTTTTCTTTTTTTTAAATCTTGGAAAAATAGGGACATAGATGCTGAAGACCTCAGACAGCACAAACACTGGCTACAAGTCTGCAAAGAGTAGGTCTTTAAAACGTTGATTAAAATATGACAGCTACTGAAGCCTTGGGTTACCCTATCGCCCATTTTGCAAATGTTCTTGTACTGTCTGTCATGACACGATAGAGCCTCAATCAAAAAGCGAACATAACGGAAACATTTGCAAAGGAAGGAATTAGGGTGGCACAGAGATGATGAAAAGTGAAGAAATAAATAGAAAGATCAAACTCACTTTTAGCACTGAATTTGTTTTCTTTACGTGTTCTACCAGTTTTCTTCAGACAATTATCACAGACAAACCTGTTGAGAAAAAAATTCCCCCAAACTTAATACAAACCCATTATCAACTAGTTTAATTCGGCATTTGAACCCCTGATTTTAATTGTCAGGGTGCAATACATTTTTCTCTGTATTTGAACAGCTTTTATCTTTCCATTTTTGAAGGACTTAAAGCCCTTCAGAGCTGGTTTAATTCTGCAAGCAGTTGCACATGCATTTGCGTTCTTCAGTGCACAAACTTAACTCCTGCCACCTACCATGAACAAGTCTGTCTCATGCACATTTTCATCTGAATATACTTCACTGAGACCACTAAGACTCCCCAAAATGTATTTTATTTAGGGATGCTTTGCCCTTTTGTACATAGTTCTTAGAAGATAGTGACTGCATATTAAAAAGCAAAGGCAGAACATCTTAATTATATAAGGAACATTGGTCTTATTGTACAAGGGTTAAAAAATTAATCAACATCTCCTTACCCTGAAGGCCAAATAATATCATAATGTAACACACAAATCTGGTGCATCTTCCGACCACACTCTTTGCAGTCAACAAACCTGAGAAGAAAAAATAAAACTAATCACTTTTGTTATTAGGCATGTAAATCCTCCAGATTTCAATGAGGAGGTACTTTCCAACCCTCTACTAAGAACTGAATCAACTTCAACAGGCCCAATTTATATGCCAATCAAAAATATTCATTGTAATAGCTTCAAATATGCATCTATGAATTCCACGTGTAAATAAGATCAAAATGTATGTAACAGCAAATAACATGGAAATTGTAAAATCTATGAGTTAAAAAGCAAAATGGATTTTTGGGCACGACTCTAAATCCTTTCTATTCATTCCTAAGCAGAATTTTGAGTATTCCCAACTTCACAGAATTCTGCTTAACAATATCTCCACAGATTTTATTTTCAACTGTTGCAACCGCAGGTTGACAAAACAGTTGCTCAACTTACTACAAGTGTAAAAACTAGTCATTCGTGAATGACTGTGCCAACAATACATGTATTAGCTTGTCTTCACCTGCATGGGTTTGCTTCAGCTTTTCAGCTTTTTTTTTTTTTTTTTTTTTTTTTTTTAACTATATTAGAAAACATACAAACTTTTGGATGGGAAAACCATCGGAAGGGTTTACAGTCAAGATTGCAACATATTTATGGAACCAAATGTATTGGTCTATCTGAGCAGTTCACCTTTAAAGGGCTGGAGGAGGAGTTCTAATATTTGCAAAGATGAGAAAAGGAATTCACAAGTATTACATATCAACCATCAGAGAACAAAGTATCAGTAAGATAAAGTCTGTTTTCAGCAAGCTAAGGACAGTAGGAACGGTACCACAGTGCTATTACAGAAATATTAATCTTGGCTTTTACTGAAACGAAGGGTAATAAACACAAGCAAGGAGGAGTCCTCTTTCAGTAGGCTAAGCACTCACTTGAAGAGAAATACATATTAAGAGGTCTAGCTAAACCAGAAGAGAAAATCCATAACTCTTGTGCACCCACAGAGGTACACAGGGCTTAGTATCAAAGGCTATGTATGATGAAGGGCCATTTTTAACCACAGTTTATGTAGCGTCTTGCAGAACATACCTTAGCAATTACTGTTACCCAAATGAAGCCAACAACAGCTTAAAAGAAAATTACTTAAAACATCTGCTGACTTTTCCATTTAGAAAGAAAAATCTTAAATTCTTTCAGGGTTTCTGCCTTATTTGCTTTAGTAAGGCTGTGTGATTATCAGCTTCTTGTAACCCAACTACACCACAGGCTGAAAACTGAAGAATATGAGTGTCTTGCAAGGCCCATCAGAGGGTTATGCCAATCTGGCAGCTCATCACCAGGACAGGAGATCTTGCTCCTCTGTGCCTCCCATGGACATGCAGTTCTGCTGCTTGCTGGATCTTTACAGAGCTAATTCAGCTCACTAACCCAGCAGGGCTGCTCTTCTTTTCCTGGATTACTTTTCCACTGTATGAAGTAGGGATTCAAGAGCCTGAATCAGTTCATGCAAGGATACAACTAGCACCAGAAATAGTAGAACAGAGCAAGAGCAGGAGCTCTCTTTCAGCAGTGGTGGCCATTAGATGGATTCAAGCTTCATGGGTAAAGCTGCAACTCTGCTGCTCATTTCCAGGACTCTAAACTGAGACCTCGTGAATTGAAGGCTTAAAGGAAGACCTCTTTATTCACCGCCTAATCTCTGAAGTGCTGGACAAGTGAAAGCCACAAGATTATCTTAACATAAAAACAATGGCCTGGTACTTACGGCTCTGGATCTAGTGTATCATTTTTCTTCTTTTCAAACTGATCTTTAGAGATGGTTCTAAAGACAAAGAGTTAATATGAAATCTCAGTAGCACCTTTATATCAGAGGCTGAGACAGTATCATTCTTGTCTGAATTGCAGCAAATGAGCAAACCTCGAGTCTGAAGTAAGCATATCAGTATCTACTTTCTGTTYCGAGAAAGCAATTCAGCTTGTTTTTATTTTAAGCTACAGAAAATATTTCTCCCATTTCATTTTCTGGGGTAGATTATAAGCAATATAATAAATAGGCTAGCGTGTACATAAATCACAAAGAACAAGGGAAGCGCTGGTCAGTACAGCAGCCACCTTCCAAAGCAGCTAGTGTTCCTCATAAATCTTAGGGCATCTTATTTTCTGGCCAGGTTAAGACAAGCCATTGGCTTCATAAACAAAAGCTGTGCTTCAAAAGGTGATAAATCAGGATTAGCAAAAGTCTTTAATTTGAAAAGGTAAGGGATTAGTAACATTAGTAACATTTATTGACACTGCTTCAAGATTCCCCCTCCCCAACCACATTATTTAGTGTCTGTCACCCCTGGGATTAGTTTATGGGCAGCTCTCAAGCAGCTTAACAGGACTCAACAAGCAATGCCGTTGGGTAGACCGATAGACTTGACGCAGTAACACCAGTTAATCATTCGTTACTGTAAAAATTAGCAAGAAAGGAGGCAAACACCCAAACCGGCAACAGCTCAAATCGAGAATAAACACAGTTTCGTCTTAAAAAAAACAAAACAAAAAAACCCCCCCATGCAGCGTGAAGAAGAACGGAAGCAACTTACGTTTGAGGCTGGGAAGGGTCATCACCCAGGGTGACATTCTCCCCCTGGATTTCAGTGAAACACTTCTCACAGAAGTGATACCTGTCAGCAAGAAGGCCATATTTGGGTGAACTGGTCCAGCACAACATACAGCCACCCAAGCACGGAGCCACCAACCAGAGCAGGGCAGATCACCACGACGAAAGGGGGGGCGTTGTTGGTTGATTCATGGGTCAGTGTGGACAATGAGAAGGAACAGAGGGGAGGGAAGGGCAGGATTAGAGAACAGGGAAGGGAACAAACAGCACAGACGTAAGAGGTAAGACGCAAACACCAAGACAACACAGAGCAGAAAGCCAAGGCAAAGCACAGATTAGCATTCGGTCTCATTTTATACATTACGGCCATCATCACTAACAAAATAGGAGAGCGTCAAATTCAGAATTTGGGGGAGGATTGACGAAGTAGCTACCAAGCGCTACGTTTGTACGTACTTCAAATTTAAGAATTTGGATTTGATTTGCATTACTTAAGAAAAACAGAAGGGGGGGAAAAAAAAAAAAAAAAAAGCTCTTTGATTCCAGGCTTCAGAATGATTGAATTTCCTTGAGTTTAAAAAAAAAAAAAAAAAAAAAAAAAGGCCTGTCAAAAAGCTTAAGGACACATTTTCACAGATTTAAATAATTTAAAAGTATGCCGAAAGCATTTATTGATTATCATTAAAAACTGTAAAAGCAGAAACACTTGGTATGGAAAAAAGAATCTAGAAAAATATTAAATTCAAAAGTTATTAGATTATAGGATTAAATGTGACCAACTGCTCAGCTAATATTGTTTAATATAAATGAAACCAAATCCATACTCTAGACAAACATTTAACAGAAATGCAATCATGGGTCAGAGTTTCCAGCCATTTATCTATATAAATCCAATATATGTATATATGTGAACAACATTAAATATTGTACATACATACAATATATTTAGCGGGTACATCAAAGATCTGCAACGAAGCTTTACAAATCGAGCATGAAGCTAGGTCCAATTTGGGGTCTCCGGACCACGAGCCAATCCAAGTTATACTCAGCAAATACAATACTGCAGCTTAACTAACCAAGCTGAGCGAATCGGGAACTCAACGCTACAAAAATACAATCTGCATTTGAAAAATAACAATAACAAAAAAAATAAATCTCAGTTATACGGATTTTTGGGGGGTTGTTTCTTTCAGATGAACTGGAACCAAAGTTGTCGGGATCATTAAAGAAAAAAAAAAGAAAAAAAAAAGAGGCTACATGTTTGGAGAGGATATGAATTCACACATGAACAAAGGTAACAGAGAGGCCACAGCTGTAAAATGCAGGAAGGCCAACACAGGGTCGCCAAAATAAAGGAGCTTTATGGAGGATCGAGAGCGAGAGAGTATAAGCAGCGACGGCAGCACAGTAAAACGCAGTTTTAGTACTCAAGCGCTAGAACTGTAAGAACGGGAGGTGTCAAAGGCATCGAAACAAGACTCGGTGTCACGACGAACCGACAGCTGCAGGGACGGAGGCGAACGCGGCAGCTTGTCCCTTAAAACACCCCCGCGCGCTTAAAGCTCCTGCCATCCAGGCGCCCGACCGCCACGGCGGCAACGAAGCCGGGCACGGGCTCCTCCGGACGCTTACGGATCGGGATCCCTTCCCGCGCCGCACGCCGGCCCTCGCGTCCCCGCTACGCGTCGCTGAACGCCCGCGCGAGGCAGTGCAGCTCGGGCCCTCGCCCGGCGCGGGGGCAGCGGCCGCGCAACCAGCCGAGCCCGCGCCAGTGACCGCGCGAGACCGCGCAGCGCGTTGCGCCGTGCCGTGTGGCGTCGCGCCGGCGGCCCGAAGCGCGGCTCTGCACGAGCTGAACCGCGCCGCGCTCAGCTCCAGCCCAGCCGGGGCTAAGCGCGTCACCTCCTCGAGCGAACGCGAGGCTTTTGGAGTGGCTAACGTGACAGAAAAAAGCCGGGAGGGGGGAAAAAAAAATAAAATAAAATCATTCCATCAGCTTGCAAGCGTTGGGAGCGATAAATATTCCAGGATTACGACAGAGCGATACTGTGGGAGAGCACTGCAGGAGSGGAGAGCGAGGCTGCACGTCTCACTAATGCCGTCTGCACTTGCCCCTCACCCCAGGCCCCTAAAATGCGGTTTAGCATCTCGTAATAATAATGATTTTCTTCCAGCCATAGCAGGTTTAGAATTTATATCCTTTTATGCATCGTCTATTAGGTTTTTTTTTTTTTTTTTTAAATATCTTGTGCGTCTTCAAAATGTTCTTCAAAAATAAAAAAAAGTAATTATTTTCCTTGCAACAAGGCTGCTCATTTTCAGAGTCAAACAGGGCAGGGCTGAACCAAAGCAGGACCCAAGCACAGGAATGCGTAACCTGAAGAACACGTGGCCAAAGCTCCTATTAATACTTTATTTCATCCCAGAAATGGTTAATTCTGATCCATTTTCAGAATTCACGGGCTTTCAGAGCGCTCGTAAGACTGAGCACCACGAAGCAATGACAGGACCCCCCTGCACGCTGCCCTCAGCGCCGGCTTTAAGCAACGCTGCACGAGTCTGACTTTACCAGCCCTGACTGCTGGACCCGTTAATCCGGGGACCGCGAGACGGTCGGTCTCGCGGGTGAGCAGCGCTTCGGTTCCACGGCACGTTAAGCGCCTGTTCCCGCGCGGCCGCTCGGAAGCGGAGCGCAGGATGGGACACGCTGCAGAAACGGCAGCCTGACACTAACGGGAGTCAAGCCCTAGTATGGGATCAAAATGAGAAACAAAACTGAAATACAGTGGAAATGAATCGCCTAAAGGTCATGAATATTTGTCCATAAAATAACCACGGTGGAACGGTATTTATAACTTATTATGAATATGGACCCACAGAAATGAGACTTGCTTGCAATTTGATTCTTGCATGCCACTATGAATATTCAACAAAAACTAGAGGAAGCGCACAGTATGCTAGCTGTAACAGTCATAAAAAAATCCAAAGAGCGTACTTATTGCAACATATTGAAAATGAAAAGCTTTTCAAATGCAGACTGTTCAGGTGACTGCTTCCCTTTTATCAGAAAAGGGTAACATTGCACTTCAATACCAAAATCAAGAAAAGGCTCCATTTCTGCATTAATAGGTGAAGTTCCAACTGTAGTTGAAGTGTAGCCAAAGGAAAAGCTAAATTAATAATTGGATGCTAGTGCTGATACTGAATACCAATCACTTGTTTCAGATGGATATCCATTCCTGAAGTATATTTTCCAGAACATTTACTTTAAGTTAAACTTCTGCCTTGCTTGATGGAAGCCAAAGAGTTCTATACTGAGTAATTAATTGCTAACCATTGAATTGAAGTGCCAGAGATCATTAACTCAATGATGTCCAAATATTCTCATAATTTAGTTATGAAATACGCTGGACTTCAGATAATCCCAATTACGTTTCTTCCATAAATGGAGAAAAACAGAGTATTTGGCCAATTAAAGATCTGCTGGAACCATACAATTTGTTTCTCGCTCATTTACTATTTGGTTAAGAAAAATCTAAGATTTGAGGAAGATCACTACAATAGGAAACAGTTAATTTGACTGCTTTAGAGCAATACAGTTGATTAGTAAGGGCTTTCCATGATCTGTTAGGCCATGTGCACACTTAAAGATGGGGTGATAGATCTTCACAAGAATTTTGTCAAAAAACAAAAACAAACAAACAAAAAATCCCAACCTCCATGAATCACTCTTGATTTAATTGGCCTAAAATAGAAGACCTCAAGAGAAAAGGAAAGAAGAAAACCCMACCCCTCAAAACCCAACCCTTTTTGAAGATATCTGGATGAACAGGGAACTACATGTACTTCAGTCCTGTTATTGGCCCACTGATACTTGGACGAATCACCTCCCTTTCCCAGTGCCTTTATTTTCTTCTGCATCAGTACCTTTTTAAACTAACTTCTCTGGAGCAGGGACCAATGGACTGGCATACTTAGGTAGGAAACTGAAGTATTATACTGTCGAGCCCAGAAGAAAATGTAGCCCCACCAACCCTACACCTCATGCTAGCAACCAACTTTGCCTTCCACTGASTGATCCAAAATGATTTAATACTGAATTAAATAGGAGAGGTATAACTGAAAGAAAAATGGCCCCTTCAATTGTTTTTGAAGTTACTATTTCTTTTCAAACACAGTACTCTCTGGCTCCATGCTATGAAAAGTATTTGGAATTCTAATATGCTGAGAATTGATATTTAACATTTTTCTCCTCTTACAGTGACTACTCAAGAATTCTCTCTTTAAATGTATTTTATAGCTTTACTTCTCTTCAGACTGACTTTTTTAGGGAATTCACAATGCCTGTATAAAACCTTTTATGCCAGCTTGTGAATTTACATTCCCGCATAACAATACTACCTTCCTAACAAAGACCAAGTGAGACCTACGTATAACCTAACACAACATGTTTTCATCTCCCTTACTGTGCTGTTTCAGCTATGTGGAATACAAYAGTGTTGCAACATCTTACAACATGATTTGGTGATGTAGGGATCTTAAAAGAGATTAAATGCAAGCACTGACTTCTGAATTCATTCCGTAACTTCAGTTAGACTATAGCCTGCCACTTCAAAGTTGGCAAGGCTTAGACTGTCAAGTCTCTGGAAAGAAATTCATAATTTTGCTTTAAATAGGGAAAAGGAAGTTTGTCTCTTATCCCATTTATGTTTTATATATATTTTTTGGGGGGGGGGGGAATCAAAGAAAATAAAAATGAGAACAAAGCCAACTTCTAAGTTTAAGTTGTTATTCATTACAGCACTGTTGACTTAAGTATTAAATGAAAGATGAATATTATAATACTAACCATTGTTTAATAAACATACAAACATCAAAACCTAGTATCAATAAAGAAGAAAATTTTAATAGCAAACTATTATTTTCCTAGCTTTTCACTGAGTCGTCTGGGCAGTTTTTAATAGTGATGCTCAAAGAATAAATATCCCTTACACTATATATTTGTTACTATCTGTATACTGCTGTCTAATCAGGTTCTAACTTTATGCATTGGGATCTTGAAAAAAACTAATTCAAAAGAATTAACTATTTACTAGGAAGACAGAAAGTAAAAGTCTTGCAATTGATCACAGTACCCTTTGCTTTGCAAATTCTGACACCAATCCCAAAACATACCGGTCTATTTTTATTCATAACTCCCAAAACAAGGCAACATACTTTTCTCAGTGCCTTTTGGCAATTCTCCCCTTCTCCCTCCAGTAAGCCCTGCTACTGATTTTGTGGAAAATATGGAGAACTTCCATTTAAGCGGTGCATGGTGCAGCCTAGCTAATAGCGAGCACTTAAACAGTTTATATCAAGCTGCAGAATACGAAACAGAAGGTCACCTGCAAAAGGCTAGCAAGCAAGATAGATAACTTTTCCTGACTTAGCTGACGAATGAAGAGAAGGTTAATAATCATTCTCCTCTTTATTGGCAGAGAACTGATAGGATCTTGTTTCCTGAATGAAAAGAAAAAAACAACTTGGGGACTTACCTATTCTGGTAACTGTAGTAGGCAGCATCACGAGGAATAGTACACAGCTGCTTACCATAGCAGCACAAGGTCTGTGGAGAAAACTCATACTGCAAAACAAAGACAAGAAAATATTCTTTAAGATGTGATTTTATGTTGATCAAGTATCTGATAGGCAAACCCAGCATTTAAGGATACTATAAAAAATAGAAATGTTTATTGATGTATATCGAGAAAATATATTAAGACATTTATGACACTTTCCCAAGCCACTACGCTAGCATAGCTCTCCTCATTGAGTTAACAAGTATTAACTATACGAGTTAAAGATCTGACCCTCTRCCTGCCTAATTTATTGCAAAAAACACGAGAAACAAGCAAAACATTTTAATATTTTACTTATGACTGAAGAAGTTATTCCTTGAAGGAGAGAAATATAGCAAGAAGGATGCYACCTTCATTTTTTAGTCTTAACATGCTGATACAAATCTGAAWTTTTACTAGCCCTTTCATTCAGTATTTCAATTTAAAAAAGACTACACAAATGCTATGTTTTATCTGATTAATCAAGCTAAGGTCTTTGGGAGAACAGAACTCAGTCCAAACCCCTGATATACGTACCTTGCGCCCACAACAGTAGCCAAGCGATTGCATAACAGGATCAATCTCTTGCTCAAACACCTCTGCGAGTTTAGTGCAAAACTTATAGACCCTGGAAGTCTTGCGATTGTAAAGCCAGGCATTGTTAAACATTAGCCAAACATCGTCCACGTATTGCCAGGGTTCCTGGTACTGCCCAGTATCCAATTTACGTTTAATGGTTGAAAGGTCCATGGGATTCTTCACAATGTCAAAGTAGTCCTTCAAACACACACACACACACAAAACCCTTTATTTTTAAGGTGTCAATGTTTCACGCTGTTCACACAAAAGACGAAACGTTCATATGAACAAAGACGAAAAATCCCACACAAACATTCTGTATTTTGCTGTTGCCAACTCACCGGAATCCCTAAAAGCTGGGGATCCACGGGCTGTCTGAAAGGTAGAGACTCTGGGTCCTGCCGGTACAGAGCTTCGAGGGTGGGCATGAGCGCCTGGCGCAGCTCCTCAGGCTTGAAAACTGTTAATGGAAGTTGGAAAGGTTAGCAAATTCCTCTCTAGGTACCCTAACTGCTTGGTTCCCCTAAACAAGACAAAACCCCAAAAAACTCCCACCGTGTTAACACAAAAGTCTTAAAGAGAGGTTTCCTGATTTGCATAACTGATCAGAAGCAAAACGTATAATCAGGAGAACACCACACAGCTTTTATCTTTACTGACATTACACTAGATGATGTTCCCAGAATCCGTAGATATCAACAGCTGTAGCCTGTAAAGATAAACTTTCTAGAGCATAAAAAAGAATTTATCCAGAGCCAAATTAACAAAGCAACTGCTTCAACGTGGATGAAGTCTAGCTCCTCAGAGTAGAGGCTAAGAGCACATCTTCCTCTTCCCTCTTTCTAACACTGCTCACCGTTTCCATTTCAGTAATTTTCTAGCAAAAAAACCCTAGTGGACAGGGTCAAAGAGTGACAAAAAGCTCTACAAAAAGTAACTAGATATCTTGATCACT
This sequence comes from Apteryx rowi, assembly GCF_003343035.1. Lineage (NCBI taxonomy): Eukaryota > Metazoa > Chordata > Aves > Apterygiformes > Apterygidae > Apteryx > Apteryx rowi. The sequence continues at coordinate 408,532 of NW_020448586.1, forward strand.
GGCACAGGAGTTTTCTTGCCATCGTATACAGACAGTCCTGGTCTGAAGGACTGCTAATTGATCTTGAACGTGTTAATACTTGTAGATTTACATACATCATTACAAACACTTGGCAACAGTGGCATGGCAACAGCCACGTTTCTTCAATAGGGGATGACAACGACAAGAAAAGCGATGCATTTTCTGGAAAATAATGATAACTTGGAGAGCTCTTTCAACACCTCTGTAGTGTAATTACATTTATTTCCTTAGGAAAAGAGTCTTGAAATAGGGAAGGATGCCTATCATTTAAAAAAAGAAAACTAGATGGTATCCAGTATTTATCTACCCGACTGAAATGAGGATGAAACCAATAAAAGGGACCAATTAGGAGTTCTGCTGAAGCACTCACGGCAGCAGCTTGCAGTGACCCCTTGGAGGTTTATCAATGCTTTCTCCCTCAAATGGTATTTTGTGAAGATATGAATAGACATCATTGCTTTTTGGACCTCTAGTTGATCTACAATTTTTAAGAAGCTGGTTTTTTTTAAATTTAGTTTACACTTCTGAGAGCAAAAGCCTTTTCCTCTCAACTGCACCCACTGAAATTACATACAAAAATAAAGCAAGGCAAAAAATTAAGTTGACGCTACTCAAAAACACCCGAAGCATTAGGTTTTCAATTTTATTGCAGCATTTCCACACACTGCAGCTCCTGGAAATTGTCAGTTGGGGTGAAAATAGTCCTTGCAGAGCATGGGGAAGCTGGGGATGGGCTGAGCGCACCRCCAGTGCCTGGAGGCAGGACTGCTGCTTCAGTACCCACGTAAGCAAAATTGTGGCAAAGGACTAAGCAAGCTGCTAGGAGGACTTCAGCATGGGCCTGCCTCGCAGGTACATTGAGATCCTATGCTGCCACTACCGAACTCAAATTAGCCAGAGGAAAACACGACTGGCCCAGGAGGACTATGCTTGTGGTTACAGCAATGACTGATGATCGCTTTAGCAGTTGCCATGATTTCAGGCCCGATAAAATGACAAACCTGTTCTGGATCTATTGATAACACATCTCCAGGCACTTCCCTAGGAAAGGAACCCCACTACATAGTCTCAAAACTTCATCAACACTTGCAAAATTGCATTATGGAATTCTCAAGAGCAGAATGAGACACGGAGCTCCATTACTGAGAAAAGGCACTTCCCATTGCTTGTGCAAACGTCATGCTTTGACTCGGGTGCTTTATAACTCGATACTCTGGATTATTTCATTTAGTAAAATTTAAAGGTCAAAGAGCACCTTTTCATGATCTATTCTGGCCACCTGGTTGTCATCTCTTACAGAATTTTCCCTGTACTGACCCCTGTACCAACATGCCACTGGGCTAACAAGTCTTTCAAAATAAATCTAATCTTGATTTACAAGCCCCAAACAATAGACATTTAGCACAACTTTGGCAAAGTTCTTTAAAGATTAATCATCTTTGCTAGGAAAGTTTGCATTCTCCTTTCATTCTGAAGTTTGAAAAAATAAAACCCCAAATCCATTTACTCTGATTTCTGACTTCCCATAAAAATGTGAAGAAAAGTTGCCTTAATCTTTAACAGTAAAAAAGCCTCGTTTTATCTTCAGACCTCTCTGTCTCTAACGGACATGACTAATAACAGAAAGCGTGATCGCAGGATCTCCCCGGGCCGGGATTTTGTGAGAACTTTTCTGCTCTCCCCTCTCTCCTTCTTCACAATTTACCGCCCTCGGTTCTCCTCCTTCGGCAAGGAGCTCGCTGTAAGGAGCTGGCATCCAGTTATCCCATTTTGTCTTGGATGCGTGGGTGGCAGAGAGAAAATGGGATCTTTGCCTGAATCATGATGATGTATTATCTGCCTGACAAGAGTATAATGTTACCTTTYTTTTTTTCCTCCTTTTTTATATATTTTTTTCTTTTCAACAGAGGAAATCCTGCTTGTGATTACTAAGGAGAAAATTCTTGAGGAAGATGAGGACACATCCTCAAAACAGGAAAGACAATGCACTTTAAAAAGCCCATGTAGACTTTGCATTAAAATGCCTTAAAAAGAAGGGAAGAAGCCAATAAAGCTAATCTTGAAGGTCACCAAGCTGCAAGGCAGCCATCTCTGATGAGAGGAGGAGACACGAGGTACCCAAATTAATATTACACTTTTTCTTTAGAGAAGACTGCAAGAGAAGAGGCGAGGAAACAAAAATCCTCCCCTCCTGCTCGCATCGGATTCATGGAAGGGAGGAAGAAAATGAAAAACCCCAAACCARAAAGCCCTGAATTTGGAATAAGAGAGCATCAAGCCCCCACTTATGAAGGCAAAACTATGAACAGGGAGAGGAAGAAAAGCTTGTTAACAACATGCCTGCAATTCTCCAAGACCCCAAAGTATAAGAAATCAGGTGTAGGTGAGCCGAGCAAAACCCTATCTCAGCAATGTTATCCTGGGGGGGGGGGAAATAACTGTACGGATCCTACATGGGAAGGAAGGAAAGGAGTTTCAAATACTTTCATAGCCAGTTAAAACACCCAGATGATTATCGTAAGCAGTTTTAAGATACCAAATACCGTTAAGCACGCTTAACGGTATTTGTTCTTGAGTACCTCTTGGTTTATATAACGTTTTAATATAAGCACTCTATTAAGGTTGGACAAATTACTTGGTGAGAAAATGCCACCATTTAAAGTTGTATATGTAGTTGTACCTACCAAAGGAGGATATGTATTATACTATATAATTACCAAGTGCCAATATTTCTAAGACAAGAAATTTGTTACTACATAAGGTATTGGAAATACGTAGCAACCCAAATCTAATCATCAGAACGATACAGTACAGCTCTTTGACAGACTAATTCTGTAAGAGCCTTAGTCTTTCAACCACTTGGCTCAATGTACTCCCAAGTGATTTCTTCTAACAAGCAGTAGCAATGATTCTTTCCACTGGGAATACAGCTGGTTTTTAAACGCCAATAAACTTGCCAGTCCCCGTGTTACGTTTTGTTTGAAACGGGCTCTGCCAGCTCATTGTGCAGTGCAGTCTCATTTGGCTGGCCCACTGTACTACAAACCGAAAATACCATCTGCAGGAAAATGTGTTATTGTACAAAGATTACGTTTAGTAATTAAGTACAACCCAAGGCATATACAAGGGTTCGTGATTTATGTTGCACAAACTTTAAAACCTGGCAACTTCTTAATCACATGCTGAACAGCACGCAGCTGTAATGTTCTTTTAATGTAACTACATGCAATTTCCTTCTTAAGAAAAGAAAGAAAAGTCACGAAAAAGGACCATCACTTTCCCTCCTTTGACGTTTGCAGCATGTTGAAAGCTTACCTTTGGTCAAAAACTAACCACAGAAAATGTGAGTCCAAACAAGAGCGTGTTAAGAGACCCTGATAACAGCTAAGGATTTTGAGGCCAAAATCTCATCTTGCTGGCTCCCACAAGGCCTGCATTACAACAGGGAGCAATTTCTTTTCATCTCTTTTCTTTAAACATCTTACTAGTTTATTTCTTATTAACCCGAGGCATGCAATCATATAAGTAAGTCCATTCAAGATCTGTAACGCTATCGTGTTTCCTTTGGGAAAAATACAAGCTACAGACACAGTCACACCTACATCCAAACAGGCAAATTCAAATATGACACTGTAGATTAGCTTAACAGAGCTAACTTAACTGTTCTAACTATTTCTGAGGAGAAAGCTTTCAAGTGATCGCTATGCAAAAAACTACACAGGTGGTCTTTTAAAAGTTTAAGGTTAGTGAAGCAGTCCAGCCTCGGAGAAACACAGATTCAGGAAATCAGTTTAAGCACCTAGTTCTCAGGCCAAAGAAAGCTAGAACTCAGCGGGAAGGCTGAGAGTGCAGCCTCTCATGAAATGAATATTCTTGGTTACTGAGAGCACTGCATCTCAACTGACCTCCCATGAAAGAGAACCAGCCAAGCTATATACATAAAGATCTCCCCGTACTATTTCTCTGCAGTAATTGCTACCTTACTGGCTTGGTCCTTCCGGGCAGAAACTGGACCCTGTGAGATTACCATTGGCAGAAATGATTGCCAGGATCAAGACCACAGCAAAACACATTTCTCGCCTGCGATTCATATATCTTTAAAGAAGAACTGCTTTCAAAAATAAATAACCTGGAGTATTAATCTCCCAGCCTCATGTGCTGAAACACACATGCAAAATATACCTTCCAGCAGGAACAGACACTGCTGAAAGCAAAGGCTAGTAAAAACAAAGTATACAAGAAAATTTCAGTTTTCATACACATACTTTTTTTGCGGGGCTGAGATGGTGATGTGGATTGTGAAGTGGTTCCATTAGTGCCACTTTCCTCTTCCTCTTTAGCATCTACTTTTATTTCAGGTTTCTTTTCTTCTATTTCCATTGGCTCCTGTTTCATTTCTGTTCCATCTGCTTCTTCTTTTGTTTGAGAAGATCCTTGTAAATCCTCCTCCACCTTAAGAAAGGATGCAAGACAACAAGCCATTACATCTATGTCTCAAACTTCTGTCGTTCAAAATATTAGTTTATGAGATTGTCAAAGCACTCTCCATCCATGGCTTTCCTCAGGACAGTTACTTTCCAGTAACTACCCTCTTCTCGCCACCTTAACTCACCATTTCAGACACATCATCAAGTGCTTTTATATCTATCACTGCTTTCAGTTAAACTGTATAGAATCTCATTTACCTCAGTCTTAGCTTCCACTTGTGTCTCACTAGTCTCTGGCTCAGTTTCTTCATTTTTAACTTCTGATTTGCTTTCTAGCATTGGTGCATCTGGTCCTAGTTGCTGGGAATTCGTATCAGCACTAGCAACTGAGGCAGGGGTGGGGACCCTGTTATCAATACTAGCTGCTGCCTGGGATAGCTGTTGTAAAAACAGTACAAAAGAAAGACACTGCATATATAGAAATACTTTCCTTTACTAAAAATGAACAGCACAAAAAAAAAAAAAGACATGAGATGATATTCTAAAACAGTGCAGAACACGGATATAGGAGCTCGCTGTAGCCAAGTTTCTATATACCACATTTTGTAACTCTCTGCTTTACAGAGGAGAAGCCAAGGAAGAATTCTGTCCCAAAGAAGCTGCTTTTACAGAGAAAACGCCTGCCTAGTAAAAGACTGTACATTTGACAATTCAACATGTGCATTGCTTTTGACAAAAAAGAAAAAAAAGAAAAAAAAAAAGCAAGCAAGCATTCAAGTTTCATGCTCAGAAAAGACCGATTCTGATTAAGGCCAAATATACATTTATGGGTCAAATATATATATAAGCCTATTTTGCCTCATCTTTCCACACATTGCTGCCCTTTTTACTTTGAGCAGTGCAAAGTCATTCAACATGCCCCCCTCCTTCAGACAATGCTGAGCACATCTGAACGGACGCATTTCTACACAGGTATTATTTATTTATTTATTTAAAACCCTTTGCTCTGAAGTAGAAGCTAGGATTTACAGCCATAAGAAGCACGGGCTCTATAAATTCACAGCACTGCGCCGTACAAAGGGAGGATTCCTGCGCAAGGCTTATTCCACCGCACAGGAAAAGATGCGACTAGCTGGTACTTACTGGAGTGCCAGGTGGCTGTGCCTGCACGGACRTCGGCTGTTGCTGAGATGGCTGCGGGGTCGGCACAGACTGCGGTTGCACCGGGGTCTGAGGCTGCGGGGTCACTTGAGCCTGCGCGGCAGTCTGCCCCGTTGGCGTACTTTGGGTCTGTGTCGCGTTGGGAACAGAACCTGGTGTCGGCGTGGGGGTCTGTCCTGATGATGAGACGGGTGTCGATGGCTGAGTGGGTGCTGCTGGCTGAGGAGGAGTCATCCCAGGCGGCGTCTGGTGCTGAATAGGTGGCATGCCGGCCGCGGTGGACACCGGAGGCGCGGGCTGATGTAGAGGTGGCTGGGTCACTGGTGGACATGACAACTGACCACTCTGCGGTCCTAGCATGTTGATGGAGTTAGGAAGAGCAGCACTGGGAACCTGCCCCTGCTGGAGCRAGAGAGATTCTCTTACACACACGTCACTCCCCAAACTCTGGGAATTGCACTTGTCCTCTAAATCACAGCATCGACATCTTTTAAAACAGTACTACGGTGAAAGTCTAAATATGCAATCATCTAAAAACAAGTGTAAGAGTGCTGCTATTGCAAATGACTTCCTTCGGATTTCTCTAAGAGTTTTCATGAGCTCTTAGTCAAAGCCTTGCTCCTAGACTTAGATGTGTCTCGTGCATCATTTTACATTAATTTTACTGCCACAGAAGAGAGGGAATCCTTCAGATCTCCTCAGGAACACAGAAACCTGCTGGCAGGCAATCTCTAAATCATGCCATTAGCTGGGCAAAGCGTGGACTTTGCACAGAAAATGGTTTCAAGCTATTTCACATTTTAGGCTGAGACTCTAGGGCAGCCCYGCTTTGGAAACCAGTCCAGTGCATTTAACATCTGCCCCACTGAAATGCACAGCAGGATACTGATTTTTTTTTTTAATTCTGATTAGACTACTCCAGGTATTTAAGAAAATTGTGGGTCTGTCTTTCAGACCAGCAATAACGAAAGTATTCTGGAGGTGCGCAGACTTTTAAGTTATATATTTTACTAAAAATTGAATCAGATGACTAGTGATAAAACGGAATAATACTCTACCTCAGGTGTACTTATCATTTCTGCTTTATTATAGATGTGTATCTTACTCTTAGAGTCTAAATCAATTAGTAACTTCCTGCAGATAAGATTTCAAACTTAAAACAATGCTTCTATATTGCCCATATATAGTCAGTTTTAATGAACTAACTGCATTAGGAAAAACTTTTCCACCATAAAGGTGGTCAAACAACAGAACAGGGGCCCAAGAAGTTTTAAAAGGTCCATCCTGGAGACATTCAAAACTTAATTTGTCAGAGCCCTGGGTAACCTCCTTTGCTTGGCTCTCCTTTGAGCAGCAGGTTGGACCGGAGAACTGCAGAGGTCCCAACCCACCTAAATTACTCTGACTCTGAGTTCAGAAACGAGTCCCTCACTGGGGAAAGCCATATACCTTGGCATCAAAAACACAACTGTAACTTCACTGACCACTACTGTAACAAAAAAACCAGCCTGTTTGAAAACAGGCTGTTCAGAAGTCGAGAGATTAAAAGAAACTTAAAATGGTTTTCCCCATCTACTTTATTGTGATTCTTGATTTAAAGCTAGCTACTAAAGTCCATGCAAACACACTCAAAAAGAACATATGCTCAGAAGCGTCCCATGAACTAACTTGATATTCCCCCCTAAAATTCTCAGCAGCATGTGTTTTTCAGAATTTGTATCAGGAATTACAGGCGAGCACAGCCCCCCGGTTAGTACGTGTACGTGGGTTATACAAGAGCTCGTGGAGAAGGCAGATGTAATCTGGAAGTCAGGGATGACTAAAATAAACAATGGATATACAAGTACACAGAAACTATATATATATATTTTTAATAAATTAGACTAAAATAATCTTGAGTAAATAACCCAGATATTAGAAAATATATCTCACCTGTGTTACCCCTGCTTGGGCTGTTGATTGACCCATGCCCACGTTGTTCACATTCATAGCCCCACTGGATGCTGGAAACTGGTTCTGAGACAGGAACTGGTTTTGGGTAGGAGCCTGACCCATCATATTATTGGAATGAGCTCCCATCATGTTCTGTGGCTGAGGCATTCGGGAAGGAGACATTGCCATCTAAAAATTAACATCCAAATTAAAGGAATTAACATTTTTTATTATTGTGTAGCCACACAAAGGAAAATACTCTCAAGGTAACTGGCCGTAAGATATGACCAAGACTAAGAGGAAGACTTGCTTCAGTAAACCAAATGGAACTGGGCATGTACACAGAATATTAACATTTGTTCCATGGCATTCATGACGGAAGTTATTTTTAACAAGGCAATAGTATTAAAGCTCTATTAAGAATGCTAAATTCTCTTTTGCTCTCTGAGCTAACAGAGATAATCCAGTGAAAGCAAAAATATTTTCATTTTTCTAAAGAATAAAACCAACTTTTCACAGAGGAATAAAGAAAGTTTATATACTGGAAAGATACAATTCCTCAAAAGAACTATGCTCTTTGTTGGATAATATTTCATCTCTGACATCTACCTCTCTAAAGTTGGTCCTTTTTTTTTTTTTTTTTTTTTTATAATATGTAAACAGTGAAAACAACCATCTCAGTAAGAGTCTGGCAGACTCAGTGCATTTCCATGAAATTATCCTACAATTTACAGAACTACTTTATGACATGGCCTTTTCAGAAGTGTGTTAGCTCTGCTAAATGCAATGCACCCATTTTGAGAAGAACTTGGTAACAAGGAATACGAACCGCAGGAACGGCGCCCATGTTATTCATCTGTACAGGGTGGTTCATTGGAGAAGCTGCACGGGGTCCCATGGGTGCTTGTGGCATCTGTACATTCCCTATGGACATGGGGTTAAACTGACTCATTCCTGCAAATGCACCCCCAAAACAACTCATTAGGAACAAGTCACCAGGATTTATGTATGTATACTCTACAATGAAATTCACATTTATTATGAGTAAAATCCAATTCTCCTACACTTCATTTTCTCCCCTTTAACCTGGTTCAAAGTCAAATTATTTGGTTTAAGAGACAAATCAGGAAACAAAAAAATATTTAGAGGAATACCAGTTAGGGTAAAACATAATTTACAGTGTCTAAAACACACAAGGTGAACAGTGTGGATGATCCATAATGACAGGATGCTATTTGTATATAATACCTTGGGGTGTTTTCATAAAATCAGATATTTGCCTTGAAACAGCAATATCTAATTCAGGTTTCACTGAAATGTTTGAAGTAAATAAGATACAAATATGTATTGCTTACATGAAAGCAAGTTCTACTCTCAAATCAGGACAGAAACAAGCAACATGCTTAAAAAGATGTTGGGCCTTTCGTTCAGAAAATTACTGCCCTGGAAAAAATATCTAACACATTTTTCTAACAAGAATAAATGTATAAATAAATATTTACAGAGCTATACTTGCCAACAACTTTTTCTCCTACCTAAATGAACCAAAAGGGTTCAGGATACAACTGCTCCAGGAAATTTCAACGTAAATTTTAACTTGCTACTAATATTCTATCAAGACATAAAAAAAATTGGGCTACTTTTTGGGGGGAAAGCTGAAGCATCTAGAAGTCACAGGTTTGTTTTCAGAAAAACGCATCCACGAGGCCACGGCAGCCTAAATCAGCGATGGCAAACCAGCAGTGCTATGAACAAGCTACGCCTTTTCAAAGGCGCTTTGTGGCAAGTTTTCAGCTACAGGTATATTTTTGGCTAATAAACTGATAAAAACATGCCAAACTCCCACTCCCAAAAGTTAATGTTTTTTAAATGACAGATCATTCACAGCATTCTTGTTTTCTCCTCTTTTTGAAGGACTGAATTACCTCCTAACTGCTAACAAAGTACTCGGTATGTAGTGTTAGTTCCTGGCACAGAGAACAGCAATGAATGATGCTGAAAAAGGGAGATGCAGGAGTTAACACCCCCACTCCCGCCTCAAACTCCGAAAGAAAAACAGATCATCAGCTTTTCCCCTAAATATATGTTTTGAATCCACAAATTGCAATGAGAGAGGAAAACATAGATACCTTGAGAAACCTGCATACGACTCATAGGCACGTTTGGCATGGACATAGGTCCGTCTGCAATAGAAACAGAAGAATGGACAGAGGGAAAAAAGAAAGAATTAACATGAAAGAAAAACCACATCCTCCCACTTTTTGCTTCTATTTTCTGCGGCCCCCCTGATCCTCATAAAGCAGTACTTACTGGGAGGCCTCACGGGCTGTGCCTGGCCCATGGCAGCAGCCACCTGGGGGATACCAGGGGGCTGAGGTCCTGGGGTCTGTAAGGCTGGCTGGTTTCCCAAGATCCCTTGTTTATGGAGACGAGACCTCCGTTTCTCTTCTAGTTCCTTTTGTATCTTATAGATTTTTTCTGCTAACAAATGATAATACTCATCCTAAAAATAAATAAATAAATAAATAAAGCACTCAGTATCAAGTATAAGAAAAAAACATCAATAGAACTTATGTAGTCTAACAGAATACAGCCCCTCTCTTTTTTAATTAAATAAATGTATGCACCTGCCTATTTGAACAAGAGCTACTTCTTTTCACAGTTCAGTTAAACTGAGACAGAATCATCACTGCTTTAATGCAGGTAAGAAAAAATAAAGCTTCTAGAAAAAAAAAAAGACTTGGCTTTATGACTATCCATCACATCTATTCTGAGCAGATTTGCAGATAAAGGAGAAAATTGCAGGTTCTCTATTGCTTGGACAAAAACCAACAGGAAGCTGCAATTTAGTTTCTAAGTGTTAATGATTTTTAAATGATATTTTCATAATAATCATTTTCACTAATCCAGAGACACAAGGAAGAAGTGGCCAGCAATACAATTATGCTGAACAAACTTCAGGAGACAGATGCCAAAGGCAGATCAATTTTTACGTAAAGAAAAGAAATCGCTCTTTGCCTGCAGAATTTATCTATCTATTAGAATCTATCTAATGGTAAGGGCCATTGCAGGAAATCTAAAAGCGGACAAAGGGAGAAAATTAGTGAAAAATAGTCCATCGGCCCAGACGACTCAACACTACATCTGTGCATGACAAAAAGTCCACTTTATTCAGACCAAATTGACAACAGATCAAACAAGGCAGGCACAGTGCACAGCAAGGGAGCCAATTTTGCTTGTCAGCAATTGCTGGACATGCAACTGCCAAGTGCATGAATTATATGTGCCTGCTAGAGGCAAAAAACCTCACAAAACCCAAAAGACTACATTTGTTTTGTGGAATAACCTCTGATCTTAAAACCACTTAGTGTTATGTGGACCAAAGGCTGAGTGATGTTTGTCCCACAATCATTTTCTCCTCATCAAATCGGCACTCCTGATTTAAAACTTATTACAGCAGGATCCACTGCATGTTAGCAAACTGAGATGAGAGGGGTATCATCCCTCACCAATCTTGTTAACGAAGTCCAGTGTTGTAATACTAAACTTCATTTTTGGGAGTTCCTCACTTCCCTCCAACTGCCTCAAAAATCCATTACTGAAGACATTTTCTGTTGTCCAAAAGAATTTAAAAGCACTACAGCCCCTTCTCCTTTTCTGCTCAAGGACTTCACCTATAACCTACTTGTAGACACAAGATGACTGGCTTATGCTGCTTTCACATTGCAAAGATTACTGTACCTGTATAAAATGAGCATATATTACATAAAACCATGTTAAACTGCTTTCTATTACCCCTCAAACTAATCCATTTCTCAGTGTCATGAAGTAGAACTGATGTTCCTCAAAAAGGAGGATGTAATTTCACAAAACATTGTTTATGATGTCTTAACTACTCCTTTCTCCCACGTTCACTGCTTGGAGCCAAATATGTCAGATGAATTCCCATAAAAAAGACTTTTGGCAAGAAGGCTCAGGCAGCTGCTTGAATGGACAAAATACTTCTGGGTATTTGTCTGACCTACAGGTCAGAAGATAGAGTATACAGATGAAGAAATCCTACGTACGCCTATGAAATACTCATTTTCTCTGTAAAGCTGTCAGGGTGATCACACACAAGTCTTCCTTGCTAAACAACCTCTAGGTAGCCAGAAGAAGAATACGATACCGTCACTGACCAACGCTGGCACAGCAACACCACTGCAAGTAGGGCTACAGTGTATCTGCCTGTAGGAAATGAAACTTAAAATATCTCTTTAGCTCTTTTGGGAACTGATCTGTGAAGACCAGACTTGGTGAAGTATTACTGTCTTACTGAACAATTATCACCCGGAATGTGGTTAACTACTCTCTTTCAATATCGTTATCTTATTAAAGAATTGACCTCATGACTCTGTCTGTTAAGATCTTCACTAGCTATTAGTACTGGTGCTCTGAACACTGTTTCTACCTGATGAAAACACTTTCAGCGAGCAGTTCCTTTGGAGTGGAAGTACCACAGTGACACAACGAAATGGTATGCTCAATGCGTCAATCAACAGGGGTTTGATCCCTCTGAGTAACAGAAATTTGAGCTGACACCTCATTGCAGGTGGAGAAAAACTAATGAACAAGAACAGGTAACTCTCTTGTCTCCCATACACAAGGACAAACACAGGTAAATTAATTTCTTACAATTTTGTTGCTTGAAACAGCTATTTATCTTAGCCAAATCACTATCAGTGCTGCCGAGTAAAGGAGAAATTACTCCAACAGCGCTGGTAAAAGGTAAGCAATATAATAGAACTGAGTCCCAGACAAAACTTCCAACGGCAGAGACTTTAAGAAAATTTTAAAACTGTTATTTGCACAAATAGACTTCAAAAAGGAATGAAAGAGAGAAAGTYAGCCAGGGAAGCATCAAGGACCATGAGCTGTGCTCCAATTCCCAAACATGTCCACCAAACTTTCAGAGGGAGCTCAGGCAGGGCTGGGACTATGCTGCCATGTTTTCACAGAGCTGAAGGAGATGAATTAGCTTCAAGTGACATTAATCAGATAGTACTGGGCTATACAAACACTGTCATAGCAGAAAGCATGACTTTCTTCATCAACAGAACAGTGATATGATTCTTTGTGGTTTTCATTATGCTCTTCAGATGTGTGATACCACAGTTCTTCAAAGTATGCCGAATACCTGGACTGAAGCAACATACCCTACTGTTAGCAGATTCATACATATCTCCTTCCACCTTCCTGGCATAAGCCACTAAGTTCTCCATGCGGCGATCCTTCAGTGCTGCTGGATCAGGAGTGGGGAAGATGGCTTGGACACTACAGGAAAGGAAGAAAGAGGGAAAAAAAAAAATCTTCTTCAGAAGAAAAAAAAAATTAAAAATTCTATCCAGCTTTACAATATTCATTCTACACATTTCTTTATAGGTCAGGAATAAGTAAGGTATATCAAAACTGTTTTAAAAAAAAGTCTGTATCAAACTATTCCCCACAAATTAAAGCAAGTTTAACGATGAAAACACGTGGCGTTTGGCTAGAGACTAAATATTTCTATTTACTACAGCAGAGCAAGTTTACTAATACAAACTGCCTGCCCCATCCCTTAACGTGATGGAGTAATGAACTGGAGAGAAAGGTTAAAGATAACAGCACATCCTCAATGGGCCAGTGCCAGGGAACCACTACTGATAACACAACTTTCTTATCAACAATACCTCAAGTCAGATAACAAGGCATTTTCATATGCTTGTAACCAACCGGTTACAAGAACACCCACTGCTTAGTTATAGTTAAGAACCAACTTTTCAACCAAAACAATTTCAATGTTGGAGTTCTACTGCTGTAAATATTTGGCAGAATATCTGGCCTTGGTGAATACTTACAGTTTATGCACTAGATGATTGCGCAGGTCCTGAGTGACATGTTCATGCCATGCTTTCCTCACCCCAGTACTAGAAGGAGGTGCAGCTGTTGGCATTGAGCTGAGGTTTCCAACATTGCCAGAATTTGTGCCGTCATTCATTAGTGGGCTATAATAAGAAAAAAAGGGACTGTTACAGTATAAGAGTGCAGAACTTTGTTGTACGTTTCATGCCTGAAGTTATTTTTAAGTAATTGCTTTCATCATTTCTAGTCATTGCATCAAACATTTTGCAAATGAAACTGAGATCACCAAACTGGGAAGCATACAGCAACAAAGTTCAGGAGTTTACAAGGCATGACATATGTGAGTGATAAAGAATCACAACTGTTAAGGTATTTGTTTTATACACTTAAAAAAAAAATACAAAATAATCTTCCTTTGGGAACTCATTTAAAGCTAACTAAATATTTTGGGGCTCTGGGGAAAAAGCAGTAGGTGTAGAACTGAAATAGGAAAAGAACACAGCCATAGGCGTGACTGATCATTTCAAGCGACGATACTGTAATTTAAGGCAAGATCTTTATTTACTTTCATAAAGCATGTAAACAAATGCTTAACTGAGCAAGAATGAAAATGTGTGCATTACTTATTTGTCCCAAGGGATGTTGGAAGAGCAGTTTCAGAAATTAGACTAGCTTGCTGGTCTGTTGTTATTCCTCCTGCGGGAAGGTTCATCTGGTTGGCTCCTTTGGAAAAAAATTAAACATCGTTGGTACCCAGTTCATAATTTTGATAATAAAATAGCAAAAACTGTACTTTATGAATCCAAGTGACTAGCCACAGAAATAGTGCATCAGATAAATACTTGTACACTAACATCAGCTATGGTGCATATCCTTAACTAGTATGGAATGAAAAACTAATTTCAGGCAGAATGATTTTTATACAAAAAATGTGGCTGTTAAAACTTAAAATTTGTTAGCTCTAAGTTCAATAAGCTACAAAGAAGGTAATATTAACAGTTAAGTATTAGGAAGAAGCTAGCACCTGAGACAGAATAATCTGCTAGAACAGGTGAACCACTTGGTAGTTAAACCACTTCGGTTAAACCAACCAAAATACTTAAGAAATTACAGCTAAACATGTTGGATAAGAATAAGCTACTGGCATATTTTAGAAGAAACTAAAGTTACTGCCATTTGGCAGAAACAATATATACAAAGCCTTCTAATATTCAAATCTAACAAAATGAAGTGTTCAAATACTATAATTTTATGTCATTAATCAACATGAACAGAAAGTCACTACTCTGATCAAAGCGATATACTAAGCTGTTTGTCCTAAATATTCTACAGTTCAACTAATTTTTCGTTTCCTCTTGCCTTTTTTTTTTTTTTTCCTTTTTTTC
>NW_020448586.1:423393-481296 GCF_003343035.1 Apteryx rowi
GCTGGTTGTTGGCCTTGTACCTGGGGCTGCAACTGTGTTTGTGGCTGGTTGCCATATGGCAGTCCAAGGGCAGCATAGGCTCGTTGCATGGAGCTGGGGTCAATCGGATTAGGATTACTTAGTGATGGAGCATTCTGCTGGCCTGTTCCAACAGAACCAATAGAATTTTGGATTCCACCAGCTGGAGACCCTAAAAGGGCTATATAAAAAAAAAAAGGTATAGGAGAAAATTGAATCAGATCAGCAAGGGCAAATATTAAAACAAATCATTTCAAGAATCAACATAACGTGCAGATCATTATACAGTAAACATTTTTCTGCCAAAGGACAGAGTGACACCTGAGGTGCCAAGTAGAGAAATTCAACCTTTGATTCTACAGGACACACTAGCAATTAATCTGATTCTGCAGAAACCACCCTAGCAATTAACATGTGCAGTCTAAAGAGAAGTGCTGTACATAGACAAATAAGGCAAATAAGCCCATAATTGCTAGAATATACATAATGTAAAGTATAGGCTCCAATATAAGGTTAAATAGGATATTCATGCTTGGGAGAGTAGACCAGGAAAAAAGTAATTCTGTCATTTCCCTCCTTCCCCCCATTTCAGGTCAAAATATTTGGCTCCAGAACAGAGATCCTGAGTTCAGCCAAAATACCGTGTCCATGGACACAAAGGTAATATCGAAGATCTGTTGGTAGAAATTTTCATTCTGAGCAGTCACTAGATGAATCCTCTGAAGCCCAGAGTAGTTACCCTATAACCCAAGGTATTCGGATATATGAAAAACACTGATGGGTTTCAGATTGTGCTTTCAAAATTTAAAACAATTTTCAGAGAGTCAGGGAGGGAGTGAGCCTGCTCCAGCTTTTGGTGAACGATTTAGAAGATGACTATTTAGGTACGCATTAACCTATGTGACTACCACAACCAACCAACCTCTCTCACCGCGCAGATGTATGGAAGAGTCATTTCCATTTCAGACAGGAAATGGAAACAGCAGAACACTAGTTTTACTAAAACAGAACTGCATAAAAATCTGCTTTCCAGTCCTCATTTTAGCTGCCATTCCAAATAATAACATTTTCCATTGGGAATGACATAAGGAGTATATCCTTCGCTATGGAGACAGCGCATTCTGATAACTGAGACTCTGGCAGAAGCAGTATGTACTTCATTCCCCCCTCAAGTAATTAAARGTATAATGTGTGCTACAAATCTCTGATCTAAATATAGCAACAACAGCTCTTAATATAGCACCAATAGCTATTTTACTGGAATATAAAGAGGCATGTGGTTAGAAACAAATTCATGGAAACAGGCCTTCCAAGACATTAATAGCATTATCTAGGCTTTCTCAAATCTTTGCATCAATGGAGAATCACTGAAAAAGCTGAGAGAATCACTGAAAAAGCTAAAATATATCCACTTTCAGCTTTTATCCAAGAGAAAAAACACATCAGCATACCCAGGCTTTTCCCTCTCCACACGGGAATTCAATTGCATTTAATTTGTCAAAGAACTACAAACAAATGTACTCAAGGAGATACTCATCTTCATAATAAATAACAATAATAACAATAACACACACACACGTACACGTTTTTCAAGGACAATCCACTGCATTTTCAACGCTGGGCTTACCAAGGAAATAAGACTTATGTATGCTTATACTCTGTGGACACATTTGGAATGACTTTTGAACTCGCTGATCATTTTCAACCAACTTTAGCACAAAAACAGAAACTTGAAAGTTGATTGACCTCCTAATAGTTTCAAAAAAATCCAAACCAAACAAAAAAACCTCACGAAACAAAAAACAAAAAGCCATGAGCTCAACCTTTTAGACTCCAGACAACCCACCCAGGCAAGAAACCGCTCTACGAGAAAGGCTTCGGTATTCACTCTGTTCCTCTCTCCAGCAGGTTCCTCAATGGCTAGTAAGATCCTAATATTTTCCTGCATTAACATTTATCTTCTGCGAGAGATAAGGGGCAAATTCCCCCACAGCATTAATATTTAATGAACATGTAAACCTTTCACAAGACCTAAATTCACCAAGAACTAGGAATTCGTTAGCTCTAATAGCCACAGAACAACTATTATTTTCTGACAGGTCCAACTTCTTGAAACTCAAGGTGGGCAGAGAGGGTGCTCTGGTTTTTCTGATGAACCTTCTGAAGAAGAAGCACAGTTTAAAACCTCCATAGGGGCTTCTGTCAAAAAGAACTAATTCCATCTCTGGAATTCTCCAAATTTTCTTGTTGGACTTGCATAGTCTAAGAGAAAGATGCCTTTATGCTAGTGTAAGCCAAGAAACAGGAAATCTCTAAAAAGGTTAAGTAGTACGAAAACTTGTGACACCTTGGAATTCAAGCTGCTCCAGAGGCTGCCACAGCAGCAAAGGATCAATCCAGGAGCTATTAAAAAATCCTCAAAGCTTCTTCAAGAAAAGCAGAAGAAAGAGGGTGATACTTCTCTGCTTCTTCTAAGAAAAGCTATGGGGAAAAGAAAACCTCCGCCTTCAGCATTGGTTGTAAAAGACGGAGGCAAATCTCTGGAGATGCTCAAATGATCACAAGTGATGCTAGAGACTGAGAACATGAGAAAGTCTTCTAGTCACTACACTGAGGACACCCAAGTGTTTCACCATTCCTCTCACTCTTCAGGGGAACAGAACCTGGCATTGATCTTCTGAGGACTGTAAGCTTGGCTCGAGGCTCACATTGAAATCGAGGCAGCGCTTGGAAGAGGCTCTTGCCCATGGTTTTGGGCCGAGCTTTGGCAGTGGTATCAGCTGTCACGAAGTTTAAGTTCAGTCCTTCTGTTAGAGCAGCTGTAAGAACCACAATCCAGCCTAGACTAGATGAGTTCATKATGCAAATCAGATTTCCAATCAGATTTCCAAATTTTTATTTCTGCCCCAGACCAAAGACTGTTTTCAAAAAACTTAGTTAGGGCATCTGTCAGAGTTGACAGGCTGAATGAGAAAAGATTTTAAAAGTGACAGCACGGAGAGTGAGCCTATTCTAAACAAAAAAGTAAACCATTTTCTTTGCAAAATACTAAAACTATCCGAAGGCAACAATTTCTGAAGACCACTATTGTGGTTTTRGCTACTTTGGGATTGTACAGGAGCAGAGGTGTGCAGGTACAGCCTGGAGAAAGAAACTAAAAGTTCAAAGAAAAGTTCTCAAATTCTTTATTAACAACCATATATAATTAACTGCAAYAGGCACTTCTCTTGGAAAACTGATCCAACAGTGAAATAATGGATGCACCGGCCACTTCACACCCCTGCCAAGTTGTGAGAGATGAGCGCAGGCAGTACAGAAGCAGCTTCAAAAGACTAATTTCCCCACTGTGTTCCACACGTGTGACCATACCTGCCCAAGCAGGCAAAGCTCGCTGAAGCTGGTACACAGCCAAACACTGCTTCCATACTTGAAACTCTGAAATACCTTATTAAAAGACATTCCTATGGCCAGTGATACACTACAGTGTGGAGATGAGTGGCTCTGACTATTTGTTCTCAGCTTTTTGATATTTTATAACTCAATTTGTAGCATGCTGTATTATTTCCACAAGACCAGGAACCTGACTTTAAAGGGGCTTTTCTGTTTGTTTGTTCGTTTGTTTTTATAAGAATGCATGACATTATCTCAACCTGTCAAACATGAAGAGGGAGGAAGGGAGATCATATTTCCACACTGGACAGATCAGGTGCAAATGCAGTTCTCTGTACGGTAGATGTCATAGGAAATCAAGTCAATTAAAATAAATATAGGACTGAAATGAACTTGAGCTATCAAATTAGTCCACTGCTACATGGAGCAACGTCTACTGTGATTGTTTATCAACTGATGTTTAGACATTGATGAGCTCATGAAAGAAGCGGTAAGTGTAAAGACAACTCTATAAAGCCATTACTTTAATAGGACTGCTCATATATTAAATGCTTTAAAGACAATTAACTTCGTATACCTCAATGTTAAAAATTCACATGTGTTTATATACCTAAAGAGTGAAAATACAAACACGCAGAAGTTCAGCACCTCAGAACCGCCTAATTAAGTCCTAATTAAGCCCCCTTGGATATATACATTAGCATGTAATCTAAATGATCACAAGCTCTCTCTTCCATAGGATTCCTGTTTCAGTGTGCCAAGTGGACAGCGCTGACTTAACGAGACTGCATTTCCTGTTTTTCTAGAGGGATCTCCCCCTACCCAGTTTATTAGCATTTCATTCAAAACAGACTCCAAATTCCATTTTAACTGTAAGAGCCCGGCACTTCTCTAACTTGACCACTGCACTGAAAGCAATGCGTTTATCCACTTGTGAGAAGCCAGTTTTAAATATTTGGTTTTGCCTCAGAATTCTGGTATTGAAGTTTATTCAATGTTCAGCTCCTCTATCCTGCAGCTCCTTGCTCTCCTCATTATACCTGTTCCAGATCAAAGTGGCCAGAGCAAAAATTCTACTGGTAACCTTGACTCACCTTGGATCACGTCCGCCCCGCACCCAAAATTAGGCACTCATACAAAAAGTTGTGTATGTGATCGTTTCATTAAAGGTTGTATCATGCATAAAATCATGGGGCAGATAAAGATTGCAAGAGCAGCTTAAAAGTAGGAAATTTCAGTATTAACCTTAACAATGCCATTTTTTTTAAAACATCAAACAAAACCCCAAACCTTCACGGTATAGCAATGAATGGAACTTTTTAATCTGCGGGCTAAACATCTACCATGAGGCCCGGTAGAGTAACTGATAGCTGGCAGGTAACCACTCTGCATGATTTCTAGCGCGCRGGTGTGTACACACGCACACACAAAACGTTCTTGGGTTTTCACAGGAAGTGTGCTGAGGATCAGGTTTCTGCTTACTCTTCCTAAACAGCTATGTTTCCGAAAGCACCTGCTCTCCTTCCTTCTCTACAAAGAGAAGATGCTCTGTAGCCTCAGCGATCTGTATCCACATCTTCTTTCACTTTCTATCCATGCTCAATAATTTACTCCCTCAGCCAGCTAGCTCCTAGTCCTTATTCCCATCTCCTTCATAAGATTCCCATCCTTCACCCTGAGTTCACATATTCTGGAGTCTGACCCAGTCTTCTTCAGAATCGCATTTTAGGACAAAGATTTGATGTCTCACATCTGTTCTTCCTCAGGCCAGCTTTATCCTCACTGCATTTTATTTAAATTGTATTTTCTTCAACATCGCCTACAAAGGAGGACACAGGGGAGACTAGCTCCATGGTCACAGTTCCACCTTGCAGCCGCACTCAACTGGAAGAGCCATCGCAGAAAAAAATCTCCCGGCTCCTCTGGTCCTGGAACGAAGCAGGTGTCATCCTCACGTAATGTGTGACATTTCAGAGTAAATTGTGAGCACAGTACGCTGATCCCCACGTGCAGGGCTACAGGGGGAGGCATACCCAGGAGCTGCTGCAGTACGTGTCTGCCCAGGCCAGCAACAGAAGGGTAAGAGGCTCAAACATGCTCATGAGAGACAAGTTTTCAGAAAAATAACTGTTATAATAGAACTGTAATGCTAGGGAGTACACAAACTACCATCTGCAAAAGTTCCTAATTTGGTCAAACTTAGATGGGCTCAAGCAGGGAGCAAAAAAAGTGCTTCTTGGCAAAAAGCACCCTCCAACCCAAAACACTCGTACAAAATTTCAAGTTATCACTTCAAAACACAGGAGCAGCTGGCCTAGTCAAAGAAACGCTTAAGAATGTAGATATGCAAAATAACTTTTTTTTCTTGGCAGAATCTCCTCCCCCCTCCAGGCCCCTCCCACCCTGCAAAATCAGAGGTACCCTGTAAGAGCCACGAGGAACTGAAAGACATTTTGAACCTGTCCTTCAGACTTGTCCCAACATGTCCTATTGACAACTCATGTTACTACCAACAGTTACAATAAAAGACAGGTCAAGATTACTTTTTTTTTTTTTTAAAGTAACTGTACACATGAAACATGCCAAGAAACTTCCCTTGCGAAGGATCCAAACACTAAAACTTGGATAAGACATCTTCAGAGAAACAACTCCATTGTAATGATCTAAAACCCAGGATTTTTTCCAGCATTCAGAGGAAATCCCCAAAGAAATGCGTACAGATAGGTACAAAGATTTCTTATATACGTTTAATCTTCCATATAAGCGCCTCCGAATCATTTTGGATGGGAAAGGTGGAAACAAGCCACCACACTGCAACGTTTCAGAAGTACTGAACTGCTGACCTTCCTGGAAGACTGGCGTGCTTGGAAGGAGCCACTTGAAAGCCCAGCACAGACACAAAGGCATCAAAATACACTGGAGAGACAGGCACAGGACTGAAGACTCTAGAACCAGCCTTCAATGATCATCACCATACATTTCTTTATCCCTTTCCAAATTTTCTCATAACTTTCTGCCATATGTACATTTTTTACAAAATCAATAGATGCTATAGTTATTTATCCCTAAGAGAACCAAAACTTTCTTTGGGAGGTCTTAAACTAACCTTAGTTTTTACCTGATCAGGCATGGTATTCTCAAATGCACATACTAAYGTAAATTATTTTGCAAACTTGTTGAGTGCCTAAAAAGCAATATCCTTTACTTTGTATCCAAAAAAGTTGTTTTGGTGTTCAGCTTTTTACACCTTCAAACAAACCACAACATGTCATATGCATGACTCAGGTATGCTCCAGAACAAAGTGTGCACCTCAGCACACTAAGCAGTAAATTTTCATGGTGGCTAATTCTGGATTATCAATTAATTGAATAAAAGGGGAGATTTCACATTTACTTCCCCTACATGTAATAAGATAACCAAATTCTACATTTATCCATTATTGTTCTGTTGCACTGAAGACAAGACACATCCTGTTGATCTCATGACAAAGTAATCTTTAAGGATTGCTTTTGTTCACATGCCTTCACTTTTGATAAATCATATGATGTAAAAACAAATATTGCACAAACTACTTTTCTGCAGCAGCTTGTATTAAAAATACATAATTCTATTGTGCTAGAAATTGTTAGCACTTTGAGAATGACTGCATAGTATGGATGTTATGCACAAACGAACCATGTCACATTAAAAAGCAAAGCTATCAACACAYTTTTCAAAGACTAAACATAATTAATCACTTGCAACAAATTATTTCTTTTAACACACAACAAACATCTCATTTACCTGGAGGAATTTAGTAAAAGATAAACAGAATCCTTACCTCCAACTAGCTTGCTGGTTTTAATTTTTGGGGTTTTGGAGGGAAAAAAGCAGCCTGAGGCTGAACCATAACCAAAGCATTCTCATTGGCTATTTTTGGATAGTCTCACCTGCTATTCTCCCCTTTGTCTTAAACTCATCTAACCCAAGAGCTCTTTCCTTATCCTCCAAGGTTTATTACCTTCCCTCACTGCAGTGTCAGCCTAGATGGAAATAAGCAGAATGCTTCCAAAACAATTAAAGTTTACAGTCCTCAAGTCCTCCAGCTATTTTCCACTTCTTAACTCTTAAGTATTCGTAGACATAACATTACCTAGACTTCCAAAACTACTGCATCCATGCTGTCAAGCTTTCTACTTTGGCATATTCTGAAAGGATCTTGAATAAAACCTACCAAAATAATTTCAGTTTCAGAGTAAGAGGAAGAAATACACTAGAAATTGCCCACAAACAAAAGTAACAGCTACACTATCACGGAAAACAGGCATGAACAAAAATACTATGACTTGCAGAACTTCAGTTAATCTATACCAGGGTTAAATACACTTTATGATTAAGATAGGCAGATCAGATCTTTTTTCATATGAATGTTCACTTATAAAAACATTTTTGATYGGTCTTAGTCATCAGCACATTGATCTAATTTATAAAAGTTGTTTCTATTAGTTTGAAAATTAATGAAGTAGCTTACATTTTCCCCAAAACACTACCTACATCCAAAATTGCAATACAACTGAAATCATAATTAGACACAATAACTACTGATCTGCTTCAACAGAAAATACCAGCTAGAAATTGCCACGCTCTTGAAAAATGGATGTGCGCTTGATCTGAGAACTTTCTCTTTTCATACATTGTATATTTAAGTAACAAATTGCATTAAATGATCAAAATGGAGAATTCACTCTAATACATTCATTCTTATATAAGATTAGCACTTAGAGCTATTAAGTTTGTCAAGACACTGTCAAAGTTTATTCCTACGCTGCACGTTTGATTAGCTCCATTTTACCAGTATCATTACAATATGACAGCAGTAAAACAACTACTTACGCTGTTGGTTTCTTTTATCACTGGCGTTTTTCAAAGGCAGGCACACAGGACAATCGTGCCGAGTACAATTCTTCCAGTGGGAGATGATTTGTCGTGAAGATGCACAATGAGCAACTATAATGAGAGAACGTGATAGAATTAAGCTTACTACTTGGTTTACTGGTTTTGAATAAACTCATTTCATTTTTTCAGAGCATTATTTTCTCTACTCTACAAGCAATACTGTAAATACAACTAAAAACAGCTAAATGCAACTAAAAACTTTTGGGACTTGCTAACAATGCCGTAACAAAATATAAGGCATTAGTGAATTCGACGCAAGTGAGTTAGAGGCAAACACGTGGATATTACATCCTCCTTCTGTAATGCCAAAAGTGAAAAAGAGGCTTTCAAGGCTACTATTACTACTATTCTACTTCAGAAAGGCAAATATTGCTTTCTGTTTTCTAAAGTGGCAACTGCAAAGAGACTAGAAATGGAAATTGGGGTAAAAATAATGAAAAACATACCAGCGGTTTAGTTAAAGAACTAGTTAGTACCCGTTTGTGCCAGATATGGTCATCATCTTGACAAAAGAGAACCACCACGGGCAAATACGCAGGAAACCTTACACAAGTCATTTGCAAGAGTAGCTTTAGCAACATGCTCTCACCTTGACAGGCTTTCCCAGCTTGACAGTGTGTCATGTGGTTGAGGACGTTTTTCATGGTTCGACAGTGTGGGAGAGCACAGGCTCGCACCTCTCCATTTGCTTGCTCGCGCCTCTGACATTTGTGGGCATGAAGGAGCAAAACCAATTGCTGTTGGATCAGTTTGCGCTTCTCCGGATCTGCTGTTGGTCCAGTTGCCATTGCCTGCGTTGGTACAATCCCCACTTGTTGTACTTGGGTTTGCATCTGGGACTAAGAAAACAGTCAGTTTAGCATCATGTTTGCAAGTCTAAATTCTGATCTTAGTCTTGTACAATAATTTGAGCATCACAAGACTATTTAGCAAGCATTTTGATATGACTGGCTACAAGTACTATTAAACTGGTCTCTGCAGCTTTCTTGAACATTTTGTATTCTACTTTTGGGACAACAAAAATATTTTGAGAGATTCTTTCGTTAAGACATTTACAACCAATACTTTAATTAGCAAGCCATCCAAAAATCTTCTGTTTATTAGGTAGATCATAATTCTAACAAGAAAAACAAACTCTTGCCACACTTGGATGTGGAATTCTTCAAGCACGTTTCATATTATATTTTAGTATTATCAGTAACATACATTTCAATCCCAGTTTCTTGTCCCCAACAGAAAGAGAAGGTCAATGGGAAAAGACAGTAAAATTTATCTGACTAGCTTTATATAATTATAGGAGTAGGCAGAACTCATTTTCAAAACCTTTTTTTTTTTTTTTTTTTGTCTTCTCACATAGTGGCTCTGACATTCCTTTCATAGAAGAAAATCCAGAGTAAAATAAATCCATTTTTCTTCCAGAAAGGGCCATCTATATCTGGATTGCATTATGCCTACTAAAGTACGCTAGAGTTAACTACAGGGTGATGCTAGGTTGTGTCTGCTCTTGGAATTCATTCCAACGTTTTACTTTCAACATCCATTTTTCACGAACTTGCTTCTACAAGGATGCCCGAGTACTGCCTGACGGAGCCTGCATACCCACAGAGATCTTCAGTCTATGATATGGCTCACAGCTGAGTGGAAAAGAGCTTCCTTGACAAGTTATTTCTTTAGCACAGATGCAGAAGCTTTTTTTTATTACCTCTTGGACCTTTTGAAGGACAACAGATGTAGAAACTTGATTTTCAAGATATTCTTATCCTAATCAAAGATGATGCCATTACACTAAGCATATTCACAGCCTGCAGTAACTTCACCAGGAGAAGCAAGTACGGGACCACAAAAGGGCTTAAATCCTTATGATTCTTTGCCTGAATTAATCTCACGGACAACGAGTAAACTGTCTCAAGAATCACTTTGGTTATGCACTGTAAATGCAGGTTACCAGAGAAAAGCTTACCAACTTCCAAGCTGCCCAAGGAAAACCAGCCATTAAAAACACTTTTTAAAAGAAAATAAGAAGAAAAGGATTATACTGGAGAGGTGACACAGGAAGCAGTTCAGTGCTTTCTACAGAACTACTGACCAAGCCAACCTTAAGCGATGGGATATACCATTATTAACCCACTCGCTTTACTCCTGACCTTTGAGAAAAGTTTTTCAATTGGACTCCCTCGAAAGCACCACAACCTGCAAAACGGCACAAAACTCATCTTCTGAGATGAATAAAGGTTCCCTGACAGAACTTATCATTACTTCAGCGGAAATCGCTTGTCCTCAGTTTTGCCACTTGCACATCAGGTACCTTTTCTTCTGGAGAATGAAGCACGCAAGTCCCCGAGAAAACAAGAAGTCTGGTATCTGATGGCGGAGGCGGGGACTCTGCCGTTGATAATGATGTGGGTAAGTCTGAAACAACGAACAAGTGCTGCATCTGTTTGTCGAGAGCTTGCAAGTGGTAAAAGGAAGGAGGGAGGGGAAACTCATCCGCTAATGCTCACAGTGCATGCAGCTGAAGTTAAGTTTCTCTTTTCTTCTCTGAGCAAATCTATGAGAGCAGACAGGTTTTGCTGAAATCATTTTTAGCTTACAAATAGGAAACAATTAGTTCAGCCAGTCTGCACAAAAATACAGAGACCGTGCCAAAGAAAATCTTGTTGAAAGCGGTGTTTTCATCCCAATCAAAGAATTGCTTCCCAAGCCAAAGTCCTACATGTGTTATTGCCCTACCACAAACATGACTACAGCTGTATCGGCACAGAAATAACGCCCTGGCCAGAAGGGATTACTTGAAGATCAAGAAAGAAAAGAGCAGAATTGTTGAATATCAGTAGTCACAAAAACAAGGAGCCTGGGTCCAGATGAGAACGTCTGCATATAGGTATAACAAAAGAACAGCACAGAATATTTCCTACACTCTGTAGAGTTATGCTGGTCACTGCTTTAACCTCACTAAGTCCTAAACCTGCAATTACGATCCTTCCACCATCTCACCTTAGGGACTGTTAACCGCTTGAGGAAGTTGACCTCTTCCCTGTTAGACTGCTGTCTAAGGAGGGTGGTCTGCAGGATGTAGTTCAAAACTGGAGGATATGCTAGTGCCCGAAGTCACTCCAAAGGGATGCAAATCCTCTGTCATCCACAGAAATCTGGCTATTGCAGATGGGGAGACACTACATTATTGTTTCACCTGAATCACTAACAATTTTCTTGCAGCAGGAAATTTCAGGCACTTCTGCTTTCACAATTACAGTAAGTGTTTCAAAGGTCAGATTTGGCGGTGGGGGGGAAGATACATTTGCTCCTCTTGCTATCTTGCTGAGCTCCACCGTAAATAGAACAAACAGATCAGGGACTGAAAAGCTTCCATGACTTCTAATTGAGATGGAAGCTTCATTAACCA
This sequence comes from Apteryx rowi, assembly GCF_003343035.1. NCBI lineage: Eukaryota > Metazoa > Chordata > Aves > Apterygiformes > Apterygidae > Apteryx > Apteryx rowi. The sequence continues at coordinate 435,141 of NW_020448586.1, forward strand.
GTTTTCTAGAAATGGAATAATAGCTGCTTTTCACTACAGAAATGCTGTCTTAGTACCATTTAAAATTATGGAAACTGTAGACATATACAAGAAGATGAGTTCTGCCCATTCCCTATTCTAATGTATTCTGCAGGGCAAAAACTTCTCATGCTTCTGGGCAGCACAGATGCATAAATCTCTCATCTTCATCAGCTTGGAAGGATGAAAAGTTCCCTGGCAACTTACTGAGATGGCTGATAATCCCCTATGTTTGGATGTGCTTATGTTGCAAAAGCATTCAGCACTCTGTCTCTCAAGATCAAGCACCATCTATCTTTTCTTATAAAAGCAGGCACCAATTTCAGTAGCAGCAGTTATCTTTCCACAGCTCAGAAACTGATACAGAAGAAAGTGGTGTCAGTCTAGCTTCCACACAGCATTACATTTTAAAAATACACTTCCTCTTCCGTTATTTCTCATTTCCACATCCTTTCCTTCTCCCTGGTCATCACAGAATTCTACTTTCTGGAATCACCATATTAGGTCAAATCCTGCATTACAAAATRTCTGTTGGTTCTTCAAGACAGGTTTGTAATTGACAGTGGATCTAAGTGAGATGATTAAGAATCCACTGCTACAGGATTAGTATTTTGATACAGATGTTTGTTTTGTAGACCTTTCATCATCCTAACCCGAAGGCAGGCTGCACCATCAAGTCAGCTAGCACTTTGTACTTGTGGGTTTCTCAATCTGTTGACATCTTCAAATAGCAAAGAGAGGTTATTTACCAGTAAAAAGAGCTTTTTAAAACGTGTCATCCACATATTCATTTACATTGKGGACACATCCAGTTTACCAATTAAGGCTTTTTTAAAAAACCCTTGCAATATCTGGAGAGAGCTAGGTTGTATTCTACCTTCACTTCTGCATGAGTACATTAAGTAAAACATACCCAAAGCTACTTCAGTTCCCCTTCAATCACAGACTTAAGGTATGATCTTGAGGGTCCCTATCAGAGAAGGGATAGTGGGCATAAAGTGGATATACACAYGAACTGTAAATCATGAAGAACGTTAACTAGTAAATAATATTTCTACCTGAATTAAGCACTCTGTGTGATCAACTCCAATCTGTACCCCACACATTTCAACATTAAGGTTGAAAGAAGTCCTTCCAGCAAACAGCAATTGCAGGAACGCTCTAATAAGCATTGCATCAGTTCTGAGTATCATTGTATTAGCCACTAAGCACTACGCTATGGCAAAATTACCCCTAGAACTCAAGCAGCTTACTAATGATACCAAGAAAGGAGGCATTTCTCAGTGSAGGCACTTAATGAACCCAGGCATTCTCCAACAACTACCAGAGCTTCACTTTGAGGGACACAATCATTTTACACTCCTTGCAATTCATTCTGATATTCTCTGCAATGGATGGTGATTTCTCTGGTACCCATCAGTTAACATGAACTGGCATGGTCTGAACAGCCTAGTCCTGTTACTAAGGAAAAGATCCTTTTGATACCATGAATCTGATGGTCTGCCTTGGCTCCAGAGGTTGGAGGCTTAGTCACGCACAGAACAGGCTGATGTAAGTGGAAGTACCTCTATGCACAAGTGCCTGCATTTCCTCTTCCAAGAGCAGGAGGAATCACAATCTGAGTCTGTAGGGTAGGCAGAAGACTAAGAAGGAAGAAAGGCTCCCTGAGTTGAAGGAGATGGAGACGAACTTGACACAGAGTCTCAGAAGCTGCTAGTGCTCTCTGGAGAAAGCCCTACTCAGGTGACAAGAAACCATGTTAGCTTTTTAGTAGCACCAACCTGAGAGCCTGCAGTGCAGCTAGCAAATGAGCAGAGAGATAAGGTGATACTCTCAGCTCTTGCATAGAAAGCCACAGTCCTAAGATGAAAAATGTGCTTGCAGCCCAAGCTTTATTTCTCTGCTTTAACAGTTTGGGCACTCACAGGGATTCGGAGTTTTCACATCAAGAGTGAGTAACAAGATTTTCATCTGTCAACTATCTTTTACCACTATGGACTATGACTTTAATCTCTGAAGCTGGTACTAGGGAGCTAGCCTTACAGCCTTATGAGACCTTGCGATGACCACAGAAAGTCAGGAGGCTCCTACGGTCATGCCACAGAATGAACTTGAACAGTTGGTCCTAGAGGTCTTCAGAGACTGCCCTCAATGCACTTGGCTTTCAACACCTGAAACAGTTTTCTCACTACATCACCATACGCCTCAATATTATGCAGTTGACTGTCTTGGGAATCAAGGCTGGATCAACGTCCTTCTTCAGGACACAATTTTGAAGCTTTATGTCCTTGTCTTTATAAGCTTTCTGATTTGAACAACCAGCAAATGGCAAGGAATACACACCAAAGAAATGTTTCAAAGCAATAAAGGAACAAAGCTTTATAAAGGAATCTGCACAGTTCAGTTCTCACATACAGCCAATGGCCAGAATACAATTTTAAGAGCGGCTTTTACTGGATAAGAGAAGAATGAGAAGTTTGTAAGTGAAGAGAAGGAAAGCTATGCTGACTATGGAGTACTTCACCTCAAATGGTGGAAGAGAAGAGAAGAAACGGCAATGGATATTCTCTACCGTATACGTTCATGGACTGGGGATGGGAGAGTGGAATATGAGCCATAGCATTGCGTCAAGAGCAGAACCTGTTTGTCAGCTCTCTTCTGTCAGCCTAGCACCATATCTATGAATGCTGTGAGAACTAAAAAGCATGTCCTCCCATTCAAAGCAATACACATGCCCAGCATGAACTCCTGCACCAAGGCAGAACAGAGATGTGTGCTCTGCTCCAGACACAATAACATAGTTTCTCTGGCATTGGGCAGTAGCTGTTAGATTTGTTTCCAGTTTATTCATATCTGCCCCTTTAAAAGGCTGACTAAGCAGTGTGGACAGAAGCTTTTCCGAGCTGTTTGCCAGGCTGCTGCTCCACTTCATATCAGGTGGGACTTTCTCGAGGAAGAAAAGGAGCGAGCACGCGTGGGGAAGAGAAACCTTCAGAGTGCAGGTCAGGGCAGGCAGAAGAGGGAAGGTGAGCACAGCAAATGGAAAACCTGCCGCACATCAGAGATTGGGAGACCGCTGAAGAGAGCGGCAAGCAGACACCCAGCCTGCCTCTGAGCTGACAGATTCAGACCTCTTCTACAGTAGAGGGCTGTTTCAGTTTGCTGCAATGGAAGAAAACCACTGAAACATAAAAGAGTAAGCCTTCAAGYGAAGTTCCTCACTGTAAAGACAAAATAGATACGGAGAGATTTTTTCATACACCTTTTTAGAATAAAATATGAATTGCCTATTTCAGGCAGTTACAGCTCTACTTGATCTAATTAAACCTGGCTTCTGAATTTAAAAGTTTTCTTGGTCTCTTAGGAGGCCCACTGCAAGGACATACCTCCTACACACTCACCTCTTTGGTCAAAGTTTTCCTCTCTTTGCTCATCAAAATCATTAACAAGCAAATCCAAAAGACACAAAAGAAACACAGATAAACAAGAAAGAATACAAGCCTTAGCTCAAGAAATGCAGTTTAAAACTGAAACAGAGATGAGCTGCTCTAATTCAAAGTAGACAGCACAAGGGAGAAAACTGAGGAGTCATGATTTTTGTTAGCTTCCAAAAAGTAACATTCTCTCAACTCCATCTGCTGGTCAGAAGGATAACTGTGAAGCCAAACCRGTGTCTGGAACCGGTCAAACTTCACACACCCTACTTATAACCCGCGTAGAAATATTAGATTTAATTGTGATGCCCATAAAGAAAACATCCATCGTCACCTTCTGAATATACAGCACCGCATAAACTGCAACTCTTCAGCAAACCTGATGGAAGTATCTGACAGGGTTCCCCCTCGCCAACAACCCATCCCCAAATCTGCGGGTACTCTAAATTTAAGCGAGAGGCTCTCGGCTCCCATTCCTGCTGCACAGTGCTCTGAATGCCAAAGGGCGGACCACTGCTCACTTCTGCGGCTCAAAAATTTTGGATGATMTCTCCTCAGCTGAGTATTGCCCATCCTGTCTCAAACAATTTAAGTCACACTGAATCTCAGTAAAGCATCTCCAAAACATCAAAAAAAGGCAGAAACAACAGCTTTCTTTCAGGAATTAGTTATTCAGTCAAGACTTAAAGCTACCCATTTTGTAAGGAAAACTGACCATATTCTGTGAAAGTCATATGAAGCAATAACTATGTTTGTCCACTTTGGGACATTTCCACTGGTGGACATCAGAATGTGCTATGAAAACTGCAAGTTGTAAGAAAGAATTTTTGAACTTTTACATAAGGAGTTATTCTAAAAATGAAATTTTTATCCCTTATCTGGTAAGTACGTGTATTTTTGAAAGCAGGCCATCAATCCATAAGTCCAGCCAATCAGCCCTTAAGAAAAGCCAGTAAAACTCCAGGATCCACTAATATGTTGCTTGGTTCCATAGAGTTTGGAAAAAAACCAACTCATCCTGCTGGACTTGAACACTAATACCTTAAAGCTGACCTTTTAATCGTTTTAATACCATAAGGTTTGTTACTTCTTTCCTAACTAAAGAGATTAAACCAAATGCAGGCAGCAGTGGCTTCCTGCCCGCTGTGCTTCTCAGGGCCTGGTGTAAGGTCACCCTTGGAAGAAAGGCTGGAAGATGCAATAAACTTTTGATAACCACTTCCATCTGTTGGGAGGGCGGGTGGGAGGGTGTTGTTCTTAAGAGAGTTTGAGCCTGAATTTGGAGAGACCACTGCTGTAGTCGAGGGTTACCCTGCCTGCCAGCGTGATGATTACGACTCTGGCAGTGGGAAAGCTCCTGGTGAGGGGTTGGGGCAGGGGTGTCACACAAATGCCACAATGGTGCTTAGAATACTATGGGTTAAGAAACATCCTCGTCTTTTGGTTTACTTTTACAGCATACACTTAAGCTCACAACAAAAGGCACAAGGTTATTAAAATACTCCTTTTCAGTACTTTGTTTTTCAGGACAAAGAGGTCCTCATCATCTTTCTTCCCCTATTCTCCCTCYGTGTATTTTCTAGGTGTCTGTAAGTCTTTACATATTCTTAGTGGCAGCCCAAGAAAGGGTTTAATGTCCAGCTGGAAACTGATTTCCTGTCTCAGATAGGCCATACATTACCCATGGTTTCACTCACATGGGTTTGCCTCTCACATGGAGCAGTACTTTGGGGGGCCTCTAAGATAAGGATAGCACTGAGGGCTGTTTTGGCAAGATACGTGGTTCCAATCAACTTGCAAAAAAGCTGAAGGTCCCTTTAAAAAAAAAAAAAAAAAAAAGTAGTTTGTTCTTTTCTTGGAATAGATACAGGCTGAACTTCTGATCCTCCACAGGTTCATTTCTGATAGACCTCTGTAGTGTAATACTACACAGTATTCCTCTTGAAAACTCCTGCCTTCTTCAGAAAACAGGAGAGACCGTTCTCCAGCAGGCCGAACACACTAAATCCAACATCTGTCCCTGGGATCTGAACACATCATATAGTCCAAAGTGACGTAGCGAAGGATGAAGGGACTGCAGGAAGAAAGCCTGGCCTAATGGCTAAAGCACTTCACCTCTGCTGTAGGGCACTGCCTCCATCACAAACACCTAACTTTTCAGAAGCACCATCTGGGTCACATTCTAGCTGCCCAAGCTGAGACAGGGATGCCACTTCCATGAATTACAAGAGCCACAGACCCAACTGAAGTGAAAGTCACTTTACCTAAGACATCTCAACTGAAGGACATTTTAGAAAGTCAGGCCCTAGGAGTCTCTGGTTTTACACCAACACCCAGCAGATTCTTCTCATCTTAGTCTTTATGCCTCAACCTCAGGTTTAAAAATGGGATAAAACACCCTTTTCTTATAGAGGCACTGTGAAAATTAACCAATCCAAATTTAAAGTATACGCATACTTCAATGATGAGTATCATCGAAAAGACCGCTCGGAAAAGACTGGCTGAGTGAAATTCAGCATTACATACAGTAAACAAGGCCCACAGCCACACACTGAGCAGCAAAAATAGAACAAAATGTTGACTATATGCTCTGTCAGAGGACACCATTCATCCTGCATACYGAATAAAGCAAAGTCCCCGTGGAAGAAATAGCATCTGGCCACATATGTACTATTACCAACTAACTATACTGCCTTACCCGCTTCTGCCAAGTAAAGGCTAAAATGCAACAATTCTGACATTTCCTTTTAACTTCTTGACTTTGCAAGAAAAATGTTTAGTTGGAAATTTCAGTTTTTAAAGATGAAAGGAGCATCTTCCCCTCCCACCCCACCATCAGGAACTGCAAACAACCCATTAACTACCACATGATCCATAAGCAGGGTTGAGATCTTCTGGCTCTACAATACAGATGCCAATCACCCAAAACAGTTATTACCCTCTGTATTGGCTTGAGGGAGAAAAAGATGTATTGGACATTTGAGACTTTTGGCACCTGAGAAAAGAAAGATGGTTTTGATTCTCCTCTTCTCAGAGGACAGCTCATGTTTTTGACATTTTAAAGAAATTGCAACTTACAGTACTAGAAAAGTAGGTCTCCTTTATTTTCCTCTATCTTTGGGACAAGCTTGGAGAGAAGAATTTGAAAGTTTCTTCTTTTATCTCCTCCCTCATCACTAGACAGGCCTTGAGAGCAACTGCCTTTTTTTTTTTTTTTTAAATCCACCCAAGTATCTGCCACTACATCCTACACTAACAGGGGAGCACATTAAGATTTAGGCTTCCCAAAAAAATGACATTTAAATGAGCACAAAATTAGGCTTCAGAATCATCAAGTCGCTGAGATGAATACAGTGCTTCAGGCAGATTTTCAGTTCTCTGCAGAATCAGGTGGATAATTCATTGGTTTACACATGATCCGCACAGAATTAGAAGAGCCATGCAGCAAGTTATCTTTCACCACAACCCTGCATGTGGACAAGCACCATTCTGAACAYGGTCTTAACTCCGGCCACCAGCTCCTTCCAAAAATCACACAAAGTGCAATACAGATCTTATAAAACAAAGACTTCTCAGTGTCAGTAAAGGAAAATTAAGAAGCGTTCTTCTAAAATTATGAAAAAAGAAGAAACTTGAGTTTATCATCTCCCGTTCTTTCTCACAAATTGCCTGATTAGCTTTAGGCAGGTAACAAATCTACTGCTAGAAGGACATGGATAGCTTGTGCCAAAAAATAGCTGGTTTTCTAGTTAAATTAAAAAATAAGCAATTTGCATCTTATGGAAGGTTTTACAAGTTTCTATAGTAACTGCTATCATGTATAAGAGTATAAAATGCAACAAGCTGTAGTTTCCATAGAAACGACACAAGCAGTTTGATTAATACACAGACATACTGAGACAAATGGGAATATTTAATTTCACTTTATAAAGAAAACTCTAGTAAACAGAATACTACAAACTTGGGCAAGATATACTAATGAGAACTGTTCTCATAAGCTTGTGAGCTGCAAGCATGGTTTGTGCAATATAAACTGAAGAGCATGTGATGTGCTTACTATATTAGATTTAAGGGATATGGAAGGTACTCTAGCTTTTTAGGGACGTTTACAATGTATACAAAACACAGATTCTAATCGATTCAGGAATTTAACGCTACAAATAGCACTTATAGAGAAAACATTTGAATCTGGTTTGGAACTAAATGTACGAGGACAAAATGAAAGGATGTAATGCAATCCTTGTAACAAACCACAGTGCTTGCTTTGAAATTTAAATTACTGCACAAATGCAGTACACAGACTGTCTACATGCTCCCTCAAGTGGTAGTGAAGAACCACGGGGCAACTCTGATGTTTAAACGACCACGCAGAGAAGATCAAAAGTTCAGTAAAGTTGCAGGAGCCATGTCACCCATGGATTTAAAACGTACAACGAAGACATAACAAGGGAAATAGTATGAGACAACTCACCATATTTGGCACACTGGTGACTGGAGTATTCTTGATGTCAGTAGGAAAGGGAGACAAACTATTTGCCATGCCTGGCTTGTTTGGTAACTGAGGATTCACTCCTGTAGTTCCCATCTGCTGCCCTCCAGTTTGACTGAAAGGCTGCCCAAAGGGACTAGTGTTACCTGTCATTCCCATCTGGAAGAGAATGAATGAAATTATTATAATTTTCTTGATCCAGAAGGGGCATTAAAAAAAAAAAAAGAAAAAAAGAAGAGAAAAGAAAAGAAAAACATATGTCAAATACCCATCATTGTATTCATAGAGCCCAAATTCCACTTGAAGTTGCTAAATATTAAATTCTCAATTTTGTAACTTTAATCAAATTTAAAATCATTTAAAAAAATATTTGGCTTTCTGCATCTCCCCTGTGTGTCTAAAGCCTTGCAACTCAACAAAACATCATGCAAATGCAAAGGAGAGAATAAGATTACCCTTCCCAATCTGCACTGACAGAAGGCTACTTTTTCCAACGCTTCAAAAATTTTGGAAAATAAAACCACCCTCAAATTCTGTATTTTGTGTTTTCCGTGCACAAAATCAGATGGGAAGAGAGGAGAATATACGCAGGCATCCAACAAACGGTCATCTACTTATGTTTTGGTACTTGCGTGAAAAAACGTGAACAAACAAAAGTATATCTAAATTCTAAATATCTAAATATCTAAATCAAAAAGAATATCTAAAGCTGACATCTGTGACAAATTACAACCCCCAAACTTCTGAAGAATGGCAAGCAGAAATAAGGTTCCCACTGAATTAGGAAAGAGAACACTGTCTATCCAAAAAAAGCCACTTTGTTCTGCAGAACAGTCTCCCAAGAAAAGCGGTGAAATCTCTGCTACTTTAGTCAGTCAATATCACACTGGACAAAAGGTCGTGAAGAGAGACGCTGTCAGGAATTTACTTCTTCCGAAGAGGATGACTAAGACTACGAGCCCCAAAATAAAACCAACATGAGAAGTGGAGAGGATGGATCATGTTTGTGCTTTTTTCCCCCTCCACTGGGAAGAATTTTAGATGACTTTTATCACCTGTCCCGAGTATAAAACCCAAACACCGAGCAAGTCTTTATTTGAAATATTAAATGCTGGTTTCCCCTTTCTTTGACCCCTCCAGCCCTTCCGTAGCCAACACGCTAGCTTTCCAGTGTCCTGGGCTTTTCCCTTCCGTTACCAGCGGGAATTCAGGAGGACAATTTCCACAGCTGGAGAGAAGAACTGCGCACGTCAGCTTACCAGCATCGACAGCCTCGCAATGAGGAACTCAATATTTTTGTTTATATATATATAAATATATACATATAAATATAAATTATATATATATATATATAAATAAACAAACTGGAACAGTGGATCATCTTACATCCGAAATGGTTAAGACTTTGGATGGAGCATTTGCATATAGGAAAGACTGTACAATATCTAGCTCAACAGTTTTAACACTAAAATAGTAAAAAATAACATATTCAAAAATAAGGTAGAGCTAGTAATAAAAACGCTGCACAGAAAGTATTCCTAAAAAGATGTTGCCATACGAAGCATCAAGAAGTGCCACAGCGACTACAGTTTAACATAACACAGGCAAGGATTCACCCGTGCTTTAAAAGCTGTTTAAAAAAAGGTAATTTTACTAAAAAAGTCTATACAATGCTGTCTGCTATTTTCTGTATCAATGGTTTTCTTTTCAGTACTTGCAAACTAGACCCAAGATAGGTGCAACCAGAGTTTTAATGCACACGACTTCAAGTACGTAATCACACATCCTTCAATGTCCACAGAAATCAGTCTCCCCCACTCCAGCGTGGATTTGGGCAGATTTGCTCTGCAGAACCAGCAGCAAAACATTTAATAAAATTACCCATTGAGCTAAACCCCCTATTTCAGGTGAGGTATAGCTCATCTGCTCATCTGCTATCCACAGCTATTCATTAACACCATGACAGTCTATCAGATTTCATTTTAAAGAGTGAAGAAAACTTCTGAAAGTCTAAAGTGAGATTCTGAGAAAGTAGCTTATGACTATTTTTAAACCTTTCAGAGGACAGAAATGGGAACTCTAGCTGTGTGGCTGTTACTCAGTTTCCCCATGTCTCGAAATCCTTAAATAAAAACCTCATTTGTCCGCAGAAGGACTCAGTCCTGCTGTTCTTGAAATTTGCTTGCAGGTTTGGGATTTTTAATTGAATTATCCCACCTGACACTGCTATGCCAGAACCTGCAACACCCTACGAGTCCTACAGCCGCCACCAGCACTGCGAAAGCACAGCGGTGCACCTGAACGGGAAGAGAGAATTTCTCGTATGTGCAACATTTATTTCTACTATTTCCACTGCCCTGCTTGGGCCAAACCCACCTGGAAGAGACGGTGCAGGCAAGACCCTACCTAGAGCTTGCAGCTAAGGCTGCAGCGTGCTCGGCTGCTCACATGGGAGTTGGGAGGAGGCGGAAAGGACCCAGCACCGACCATTTAGTTGCCAAACTAAGGCCGGTGCACTGAGCATGTGCAACTCCAGATTCTTCCAAAAAGTACCAAGTAACTGCAATCCCAACGGGCACCACCTGCTTGCTCTGTTGGGTTTTTTTTTTTTTTAGTATTTCCTTTTCAGTGGATCTCATCATGAAACGTAACACACCAGAGCTCAGTACAACAGCAAAAAAGCAACCTTTGATTTTTTTCCAAGCTACTACGATGAGGATAATTTTCCCCTTTTTAGGTGGTTGTTAAGTAATAGATACTTGACCGAAATTTTAAGAAATGCCTTGCGACCCTTTCAAATCAAGGGGAAACTAGTCAAGCTTACCATTTGAAAACCTGTATTTTTTTAAACCTGCTTTTGGCTGCATAGTATTTTAATGCATACAGGTACACTTGTATAAACGAATGGATCCCAAAGCTCAAAGTTACACCAGTCCACAGCCTTAAAACACAGCACATACTGTGATAACATTGTAAAACATTAGATGTGGCCTTTAACCTTCACTTCATTTCTGAAAATTACTGCCACCGAAACAGACTGCTAAAGATATCTATATATAGATATCTCTATATATTTTTTTTTGGTAAAGATGTGCTTCAAACAACTAAAAAGCCACAATCTGTAAAGGTGGAAAGATTTCTCTTTCTTATGTGGCAATCCTTGAAGTAAGTATAAAGGCAAAAGTCAAGAGGGACCATACAAAAGGCCAATTACTGTTCATAGTAGCAGAAAACAAAACAAAACAAAAAAACCCCACTTGTTTTGCCTCATAAGAATTAAACTCATCGACATGACTATGATTTCCAGAGACTAAGAAAAGGGCACAAAACAGAATACAACAACAACCAAGGAACTGTTTTCTGTTTATAACAGTTTTAAACTCAGGCGAGGCTTGACAAGGAGTTTTAGTGGCAGAACAACCTGCTGCCAAGCAGAATTAAGGTCAGCAGTGTTTCAGTGCTATTATTTAGACCCAATGAGAAGCTCAAAATTTATTCCACTAACAACCACCTTGAGCAAACATGGTAAGGTAGTAACTCCAGTGAAGAGAACCATTTTCAGTTCCTCGCGGGCAGGAGAAGAGAAGGAAGAAGACTCGGCCAGAAGCCCTCGGTATCTCGCGCTTATGAGGATGTCCAAGCGCGTAAGGGATTCGCTGGCATTTCCTAGCCAGGGATCTGAACTTCTGGAGCAGCCGACCTTCTGAAACGCTTCATCTGAACGAGCACTAACTGAAATCCCCAAAACAACTGGCAAATACGATCCGATTGTTGAGCAGACGCAACGCGAAGGTTTTACACCGTGCATTCATTCTGCAAAACGAAACCAGCAGCCTTGCCGCTCACGAGAGTCAGAAAGTCCAAATTCGGCACCGAGACTCCTTCACCCTGCCCCCGAGGTTTTTTCTGTGTGAAATGAGGGGGCAGGCGGGGGGGGAAGGCAGACGCTCAGAAGACTTTTGATTTTGTATTTCTCAACAGATCTCTGATCCTGAATTAGCTAGCTCACAGAAAGATTACTAGATAATTCCAAGTCATCAAAAAAGATAAAACAGCAAGAACACGGTAGTTAGCAGCCGGATAAGCATGGTCATCTTCACGTGGGACTCTGAGCCACCACCAAGACTTACATTTTGCTTACAGTTTGTTAAATTTACTTTCCTGAAAGCAAAGAAAGAAAGAGGCACTCCGGCAGAGTTTGTTCTTTCCCACCTGCAACGAACGGGCACGGGTCCGCATCGCAGGGCTACGCAAGCTTCAACGTGTCGGTGCATTCGCGCTCTAACAAAAGCATCTCTCCTACTCGTCTAGCCCATCTTTCTATTTCAAAATTTCGGTTATGTTCCAGCTCACTCCCATTTAATTCTAAGCTCCTTAAGGATGCTCTCTTCCCTGCTGCCTCCTCTTCCTCTCTGCCAGCTCATTCAGTCATCAGTTCGCCTCCTCTTCCTACCAGCTCAGTCGTCACTTCACCACCTCCTTTCTCTATCTGACGGAACTGCCATCTTCCGCAAGCCATGTTCTCCACTCCTCCATACCAGCAGTCATCTCCTCCGAGTCCCACCTCGGCCTCCTGCAGCTCAGGTTTGGTACTTATGTTTCTGTCTTTGTGCAAACCCTTGCTTCTCGATCAGTTGTTTGTGCTCACAACCGCAATAAATTCTGATGGAGGGAAGTTCGGAGTAAAGCTAAAAAGCTCCTTAGATAGCGCTCTTTCCACCAGCAGTGTGTTTCCTGCCTGACTGTTCCATCAGTCGCAGCGAGGCAGATTGCGAGGTGATGTGAACCACGCTAGCACAAAAACTGCAGGTCAAGGGTAGAAGTTAACAACACGGTAACGTGCATGATGCAGGACGCTTTATTTTAAACACACATTTCTACTCTAAAACAGTTCTTCTCAGAAATATGATCATACTGCTGTTCCATAAGGGAAAGATGCATTTAATCTGGTAATTCTGCTGTCCCAGAAAGAGAACCAGATTCTGTTCCCCTTTTTTATCGCTATGGCAACTCTCTAAGATACCAGAGTCTGTAACCGAGTATGGATAGGAAATAGAGGATTTCATTCAACTCTCACAAGCCAAGCAATGCACAAACTTACAAGTTGAAAACAACTTAACTTGCAACCTTTGTTTAGCAGACAGGGACAAGGCAAGACATCTCACAGCAACGTTCTGGGAGGCGTGCGTGGGAGGCGTTTTCTTTGTTTTGCYTTTTAGTTATTTTTCAGAGTGCAATGGTTATGACAGTAGTTATTGCCAGAGTAGAGCTCAGCTTCCTCCATTTCCTGGAGATTCACAGATATTACAGACCAAATCTGTGACCAAATGCAGACCAAATCTCAGCATCTTTCATGATGGTGCAACACACAGTTGATATGACAGAAATGAGAAGTTCAGCAATCTAATTTCAAGATAGCTTAGGACCAGACGGGATCTTAGTACCTTTTTTTTTTTTTTTTTTTTTTTTTCCACTTCTAAAGCTTCCTCTCCTCCATTCTTTATTGCTGCCGACATACCATAGCACTTCTTCCTCTAGCCCAGCACCAAGGAGCTGCTCCCTCTTTGTAAAATCTGCAGATTTTAACTATCCCTTCAGCTCTGCCACTACAACCAGTTCTCTCATCCACGCATTTAGAGTTACTTCATTGCCACAGATCCCTCTGAGGCTTCCAAGACATGCAACCAATACAACACGCTGCAAAAATCATTCACTGCTACAAGGTGCTTTTTGCAATCCCTTTTTTAGCTTCCCCTCCAATAGGCTGTCACAAACTTCAGAACTAATATATAGTTCTGCTCCTTGCTACCCATTTTCCTTTGGGAAATTCTGATCTCCTCTCCTGCCCTAACCCATCCTTCCCCAACAGAGTTTCCAAACTTAATAAAAGGTATGCCAGGAGAGACTGAGGTTGCTATCAGTTTTCCTGCAAGAGAGAAAACTACCCTCATTTACAGACACTAAAACACACCAAGGAGCAGCGTCTGACTCCAACACTTGTTGCCTCCATAAAGTTAACGCTACACATTTTTTTATAATCAGTTGGTCCAGACAGATTAGTCAAAAAAAAAAAAAAAAAAAAAAAAAGTTAAATGTTGATTTTTATCAAGTCTTGGAGCACTGACTGTTCTGCAGAAAACTAGAAGGTGGTTATTCTGGTCTAGTAGTAAAAGAAGAAAAATACCCCCTCCCCCCCCCCAACACCCACAGATGTGAACTAGCCTGACAGCAGACAAAATACTCAAAGGTTGACATGGGAAGCAAAGACCTCAAAGCAGCATAGGTTCAGTGGAAAATAAGCTTGCTATAAAGTAATCTGATTACCATCCAATCCCATAAACTAAAAATAAAGCTACTATTAATATTCAATTCAGTACCAAGCGGTTTTGCTCAACTAGCAAACAGTCCCTAGAAAGAAAGGAAGCAAGCTAGACGGGCTTGACTAGACTGCCTTTGAACGCGCTCAATGACAGACCTGAGCCCTCCAGACGACAACGGGCCGTATAAAGACAATACTGGGCAAGCATAAAGTGACACCCTTATGCTTTTGGCTTGAAGCAAATGCTGTTGTAATGACGACGATCATGCGACACTAATTCTTACGAAAGATATGTAAAAATGACAGATTCAAGGAGGAATCCAGAAGAATTTACAGGACTCAAATGCACGCCCTGCAATGCGACTAAAGACGCTCAATTTATTTAGTTTGTTAAGACAAAGAACTAAATGATCCCAGAGTACCAGTTCTGGGAACAGAAAGGTGGCAAACGAAGATTTTCCACTTAGCAAAGATATATCAACAGGTAAGATCTGAAGCTAAGTAACTTCAAACCAAAAAAAGGGAATATTTTTAAGAAGTGAGCAAATCCCACTGAACTTAAAGTTGCTTTTTTTTTTCTTTCTTTTTTTTTTTTTTTTTTTTAAACTAGATAGTATGTGCTTCTACTTATAAACAAGAATTCACTACAGCCTATGTTAGGGAGCCTATGATAAGTAATGAGAGATATGCCTGTCACTAACTGTCATTTTCRTATGTTTTTCTCTATACAAAGGAACCTAATGACAGGAAGCAAATTAAAAGTTCCCTTCTGTCTGTCTAGAGACAACACAAAAAGGTGAGAAGAAAGCACATCTCAGCAAGCAAAGTGCTATAAGACCTAGGACAGGCTGCCAAGTCCATTAACCAAAGCCAGAGACAAGTATCAAAGTCCAGGAAAGCAGCAGTGCAGAAGAGAAACGAAAACCTGTATCAGACAATTTTATCATGCTCTGCCCTGCAGAGCCTGTGCAGACCGAGTGCAGCCAAGTGCAACTCCAGGTGATTGCTCTTACAAGGACAATCGCAAGGTAGCATTTCATTCACTCGCCCCATCCAGCTGCAATTAAGCTGCCTCTTTAGACCGACACCGATTGCAGGATCACAAAAGCAGTGTTTTAGCTAGGTATCCTAAGGAATCAGCTTAAGTAACTGTGCTGTGACAGTCAGCGCCCCATCTCCTCGCCCTTCCTCAAACCAATTCTTCTTGACCACTTTGGAACCCACTGGCCAATTTGACCCATTTTTGATAAAGGTCGTCCAGATAATTAAGTTTCTAAGATTTCTGAGTAGATAGATGGACATGTAGATAACGACACTCCAATTAACATGGTCTCAAAGCAAAGGCCAGAAGACCTCAGCCATTACCCGGCGTGGGCAGCAGCAGGCACTCAGCGTATCCGTGGCTCCGCGGTAGCCACCGTCATTGCTAGTTTTGTCCTGTCAGCACTTCAGCAAGATTATGGGAGGACACGGGAAGGAGAGGAAGGCACTATAGGAAACGGTTTAGAAGACCCTTGGGGAGCAATACAGTGAGTACTACAGCTGCTATAGGGCCAGCGTAAGGAACACATGAACCCTGCACAGCCAACGTGCTAGTTAGGCTGTTCTCACTACTGTTTCGCCTGCGTTTTTGGCGATGGAAAAAAAGAGGGAGACCGCCTTTTTTCCCCCCCTCCAAACTCTTCTTGTACCTCCGAACATGGCAAAATAGGTATAGCAGGAAGACAGAAAGACAGCCTTTTAGCCAGCCACGACCATGCTTATGTTATTCTGGATTTAGTCTATGATACAAAAGCTAAAACCAATCTTAACACTAAGCCCCAGCTTAATTTTAGACTTTTATTCCAGAGAACAGAACATGCATGTCAGGATTAGGGAAAGAGAGGAGAGAAGAACAGAGGCAACCTGGACAGGATCTGTTTTGATAAACGGCTAGATCATCGCAGACTTCTTGTAGCGTTGAAGAGCTGCACACGTAAAAGCTTGTCTGTTCAACAACAGCAATTGCTCTGATAAAACGCCTGTCACTCACTACCGCTTTCCTCAATCCTTTATAAGGAAAAATATTCCCYCTTGCGTTCTCCTATTGTATCACTGCGAGAATCCAGCATGAAATAACCCAGTAAATGCTGAACAGATACAACGAGTTCCACCTTTCAAAAGCTACCTATAAACTACAATTCAGTTTTTGTAATGCTCGAGCTGTAACGTTAACATTATACCATGCTCGCTAGCACACAGCAACTGTGCGTTACAAGCGAGTCTCTTCAAATATAATCCAGCGCTTCTAGAATCACTGCTACTCCGCATCTCCCATGCTTCATCCAAGCATAGCACCAGTATGTTAGAGACACTTTGTTTTTTATTTTTATTTTTTTAAGAGAAACAGCTGAGCTGGCATGAAATGGCAATTCTTCACTTCCCATTATCACCTACAGATCCAAGAAGTCTCCCTTGGGTTTGGCATAAGCACAATGGATTGACAGAAACACAAGGTATGGGGCTGGTGCCTACAAGCTATYGCTGACATAAGCCACTGCAGGAGAGGGACGTCATGCTACCTTTGCTTTCCTCTTCTGCTGGTCTCATCAAACCCAGTCACTTCATACTCCATTACTGGACTAAGCTTCCAAATCCCTGGTGATCAAACTACAAGTTCACACTTGGGCTTCCAACACGCAGCTTGGTGACAAAGCTCAGCACTGTCCCCCCTCACTCTTCCCATCCACTGAAATGGTTTTGCTAGCAAAAGGGGTGTCACCTTGCTTGGTTTCTATCATTCTCAGCTTAACTACTTCTCATAAGGAAATCAAGCATTCAGGCATCTCAGACGTTCACAATTCATCAATTAAAGCATATGAAACGCTGTGAATGTGAAAGTAGATCTGCTCTAAGTAATGGAGGAACTTCAGGTATTTATATCAGCTGCTTTGAATACTGTTAGTAAGGAATAATAAAAGAGGACAGAACTATTTTCAAATAGCTTTACTCCTTCCTTCCAGAGTGGTAACTCCATGAGAGAGACGGAGACCTATGCTTTGCTATCTGCACTGCTTCACTACCGATTCCTAGAGGAGTTTAACACATTTAAGTTGCAGAGCTACCATGAGCTGGCATCAGCCACCCAGAGTTAATCCCTCCCACATCCCCGGATGTTATTGCCCTGACTCCCATCAACTGCATTGCTTGATCGCTCAGTGCAAAACAGCAGCCTTCCAGCCAGGCACGCAGGGAGGACTTCGCACTTTGGACTCTTATCTCCCTCTGGTATGAAACACAAATCAGTAACATGAAGCAAGGTCCACCTAACTGATTAAGGCTCTCGGAGAAGGGGAAAAGACAGGTCTGGGTGGAATTTATGTTGATTTGTGAAGTGGGAAAGATAGGCTTTCCGCACTATATCGGCATCGTCTTGTATCTGTTCACCGAGGGGAAGAAAAGCAAGCCTCTGCTCACTGCTATTTCATCCTATAGGAATGCGTTCCAGAAGGAAGTCACCATGGTGCTTGGAAYGTATATGCTGGAAGGACAGATGGAGAAGCGAGGAAAAGATTAATCACTGCACGGCAGAAAGCCAATGGCATTATCAAAAAAAAAAAAAAGTGAATTCAGTTTAAGTGCCAAGACAGCAGCTCTCCTATTACCTCAGTTTAGGTGAAAGGTCCTGATCAATGTGCAGATCTGGCGGTTTGACAAAACTACCACTTAAAACAAATTCACTTCTAAAGTCAGGGAGCAACAAGGCTGCCTTAAAAAAAATCAGAACAAAAAAACAAAAAACAACCCTCCCCCCCAAAAAAACCCCAAAACAACCAAACACACAATTTTCAGGAATTAATTTTGAGAATTAAATCACGACCTGGCTTGCAGTGGTCGGAGGAAGCCCATCTTGCGTTGCAAGTCGCCATCCCCCTACCTCTTGGCCTAACTGCTATAAAAAAGCCTAGAAAAATAGATTCATGAAGCTTTTAGCGTCTCGCTGCTCAGTAGTAAACTAACTCAAAGAAAAATACTCAGAGGGCCAGGAATAATTGTAATTTATTTCATCCTTTACTACAGGACGAAAGATTTACTAAAGCTAGAAATAAAATTTAAAAAATCCCATTAAGAGGAAGCCAGGTGTTTTATTACCACTTGTAATAAAGTTTGCAAATCCCTTCCAAGCATTTTGCAGAGGTCAAAAGACAAATCTAAGTATTCCAAGGCAACAAGTCCACTTAACGCAGAAACATTTTTACATTTTTTATTACTAAAATACAAAAGACAAGTTTGGGGAAGAAGGTTCTCTACAAATTACTGGCTATATA
Source organism: Apteryx rowi (assembly GCF_003343035.1). Classification (NCBI taxonomy): domain Eukaryota; kingdom Metazoa; phylum Chordata; class Aves; order Apterygiformes; family Apterygidae; genus Apteryx; species Apteryx rowi. Next base: position 453,708 of record NW_020448586.1, read on the forward strand.
TACAGAACAAAAGCTTTCAATAAAGTTAACTAGAAATTAATTTTTTGCAGGAAAATTGCATGCTTGCACTGTATATATGTATAAAGAAAGAAAATGTCTCAACTTTTTTTTTTGCAGGGTGGGAGGAAAGGAAGGGAAGAGAAGGTCTGCAAAGGCCCAAGTCCTGAAAAAATGGAAATGCTATAGGAAGAATTAAAGAAATTTCTGCACTGAGCGTCATTGCTGTACATCTGCTCATGAATCAAAAATAAAGCTTAGGCGGTTTACTTTCTACAACGTGTAACCTCTGAAAAGAAAAACTTGAAAGCTTTACTGAAAAATTAGCCACAATTGATTAATGCATTCAAATCACATCACGAGTTTTTGACTGCCAAGCAGAAAAAATGCCTTTGTTCAGGTAAACAAGCTTCCAGTTGTCTTACTACATAAATACAGAATATGACGTTGATCAGAACTGCGCCAAAATTAACAACTAAAGAAGCGGTTTCAAAGGTTTGTTTCATCAAGAAAATCTAGTTGCTAGACAAATATTAGGGCAAAGTTCAAACAAAAAAACACTAAAAAGCCCTTTTAACAGTGTTTCTGGATGTTTGCAAAGCTTTTCGTCACTAGAGCGATGCCACCACTAGAAATCAAACATCTGTAATATATTTATCCTCTTCCCAGTTGAATTCTAGCAATTTAAGGTAGCTCAAATATGTATACCCCAAAACATCTAATTGTAACAGATAAAAGCAGCAGAGAAGGAGGAGACGCACAACACAACTATTACTGTAACATGCAATATGAGATTAAGTATATCTTAAAGCATTTTGCAAGAGAGCAATAACCAGTTTAACAGCTGCCTATGTACTGCACAATACGTATAGTTAATTTTGACTCATAATTAACGTTACTTAATAAAATACAAACCCTAAATTAAATGAGCGTGACAACTTGCATTAAACGATCTGATTGTCTTAAAAGAAACACAAACAATACAACACATGAGAATTCAAATATAATCTGAAATAAATTAATCCAATTCAACACCACTTAAAACAAATTTGAAGGACTTCAAAATTCGGTTAAGATGTGCCTCTACAGCCAGTTGGTTGTATGCTCAGACGCCAGCACCTTTATGAGTTTACTTACAGAAGAGGCATCAGCAGGTACTAAAACACCCGTTATGGTCACATCAAAGCAGAATTTGATTACACAAGAATCCAATTCAAATGTTTTTCCCTCCAAATCATCCCTATAGCTTGTCCTCCATGATTAAGCAAAATGCAGGCTTCCAAATTTGTGATTCAAATCAACAGCAATTCTCAAAGCACAATAATGTCTGTGCGTCTTTCTGTATTTTCTGTATCACAGATTTCAGCCTTTCAATATGCCCCCAAAAGTCCGTAAAAAAAAAAAAAAAAAAAAAAAATTACAGATACGTCAGTTGGCAGCTCTGCGATTCTGAAGCTCCCATGGTTGGCTGGAGGCAGCCAAGTAAAGGGAGTGCAAACCAAGCTCCAAAAATTGATTATTTGAAGGAATAGGTTGTTTTGAAACAGTGGCATTAAGAGGTTTCTTTTCCACATYTATCTCCTATAGGCTGGCTAAACATGCATTAGCAAGAAGTTTGGGTCATACGGCATCCTATGCATGTGGGAAAATGGCAAGAGTAGCTCTTAAGAGTAACAGCAATAGGAAAGATATCTCAAAAATATGATGAAAAAGAGAGTAAACTGAATACCTCTTACTGTATGTACACACCTTGGCAGACATGAATCCTAAAGTAAGAGTGGATACACTGAAGAAAGAGATTTTATTTCTAAAATAAATTAATAGTTTTATTTCAATCTAGAATTGAAAAATCAAATAGACAAAAACCAGAATTTTACACTAAGGCTTACATTAAATACATCAAAAAAAAAAATCAAAACTAACTCAAAATAGCCACTTAACAGAAAAATCATAGTCTGACATAGTAACTAAGGAGAAACTTATAGTTACTGCTGAAATAATTTTAAAATCATGTTAAGAGCCAAATGAGTTTGTTTTGAAAAACTACGCTGACTTGAAGAACTACCTAGAGATCTTCAGGCTTTCTGCAGAAACATTTTCTTCCTTGAAGAAGATTTAACGATTCACGTGAAGCTGCCAAGAGACTTCTGGATAGGTTTTAAACAAGGTAACAGCAGACGGTGTCATCTGCAAACAGCCACCTTAACACTGACCAGCGGGAACAAACTAGGTCTGCAAACGCAGATCTCGCCGAAAGGCGGCCGCACGTTAGCCACAGTATTATGCAGAAACGTGTTTTAACTGAAGATCCACAGTATCAAACCAAGGAAGCAGTCGCGCCCTACCGACTCGCTCAGCCAGGGTTCTGCACATGCACTGCTTAACCACGGCTCGTTCCAAGAGCGAAATCCCTTGTTACACTCATGACGTCTATCTAACTCACTCCTCTTCCCCAATCCCAGAGCACAAAGATCCTCCCCTTGGAAAGGTTATTACGTTATTTGGTTGACTTGTCAAACGTTTCAAAGGGTATGTGGTCTTCTCCCACAGCGGCATTTCTTAGAGATGGCTAAATAATCCGTTTCCCCAGCCTCCTCCAAAAGGCTGCTTCCTAGATGGATCCTTTTGGCAAGGAAGTTCGGTTCCTATATTTAACATGCTTTATATTAATTATGATTCGTGCTAACATGAAGGCATTACTGAATCCCTTTTACAGCACAGTATGCTTCTTATTCAGCAAACCTAAACCAGATATACGTACATACCTAAGTAATAAAAAACTGGGTGTTGAGTTTGACTTTATCAACTTCTCTTTGGGACTTGAGCATCTTTAGATGCTTCTCACATGCTTTAGATGTTTTCCCCCTTTCCCCCAGGGTTAAAGATGCTTTTTTTATTTTAGTGGCAAGAAAAAGGGTGGTGGGGAGGAGAAACGAGCACGTGCAATTCATGGCCAATGGACAAAACAGTCGAACTATCAACCAATGCCACACAGAAAGGGAAATAGGTTTGCAAACAGRAAACCAACAGGTACTTCCACAGACTATTAGCATTCACAGGAAGGAAGGAAGAAGCTATAACAGTTTGCCATTATTTCTACTCAGCTCTGCAAAGTAAACTAGCAGTTGTGTCACTAAAGAATTCATAATTTTTTGGAGATGTGGGGAAAGGAGTTTATTGAAATATCTTTTCTCACTCAAAAAAAAAAAAAAAAAAGACTAACTTTTAAGTATTTAAGGTGAAAAATAGCCTGCTGACTGCAAAGGAGACTTGAGCAGATATGGTGTTGCTTCTGGTATCGAAATTCTAACCCCCTAGCTGGCTAAGTGAAGAGGTATCAACATTTCAAAGTACAGTTTTCAAAACTAATCTTATTTTTCATCTGATTGTAGAGACTATTATTTGCATTTTAATAAAGTGTTTTCACTTGTGGAAACTGTGGAAGGAGAATCTTCTCTCACTCCTTCTCCACTCCTGATTCTTAGCTAGGTCAAGAGTGTATACCACGCTATGTATAATTTTCAAAGTTTCTTCTATTGCCCGTTTTCTATGAAAACACACCACCATTTAGTTTAGAGATCATACTACTGACTCTTCTGACATATTTCTGTACATACCTCTAATTACAGGATTCACAATATATTCACACTGTCAAGTACAAATACTAAATTTATCTTTAAGCCAGGAGAAGTTTTTAGACCAATTAGAAAGTCTTATCAGCAGAAATGTTCCTGTGCAATAAGATCTATACGCATGATTAGGCTTTATTAGAGAAATTACTATGACAAAGACATTTCTAAGTAACCAGGCACTTCGTTTAAATAGGCAGGCTTTCCTCTTTCTCAGCATGAGTCATATGTCTACTGCATATTAAAAAAAAAATAAAAAATAAAAATAAAAAGGCAGGAAGGTACTTGACAACAGCTTGAAAATAAGTAAGAAACCATTTCAGTCATGTCTGTTAGTAAGGACTTGGAAATTCTTTTTAACCTTTTCATAAACCTTTTGAAACACCACTGGAAATCTTGCTTTTAGTCTGTGGCTTCCGAAAAACTGATGGATCTGTACGTTTTCACTTCTAGCAGCTTCTTTCAAATACACCCCTTAGACATAAACACTGTTCCAACAACAACATAAACTGAAGAATTACGAGACACTAACCAACGTGATTTAAAGTTGGTGACACAGTATTTAAGGTTTGTGCTGTGTTACTGCAGTCGAATATAATGGCGCAATTCTATTCTGAAAAGATACCATAAAGATTTCATTTTTGTCAGCTGGACAACAAGCCGATCCAAAAGCTCAGCTTACAAAGACGGGCTCCTTAACTGCCCGAGTTGGAAGCAAAACGGAGAGGAAACCAAGCAGTGGTTTGCCCCCATGAACACTGACTGTTCCATTTCATAAACTCTTTTAACTTACGACATTAGAAGCAAATTGAACCGACACTCCTGCATAAATCATCTGAAGATGGGAGCCAAGTGACTATCACTTCAAAGATCTTCAATGACATCGTACAACTCAAATGAGTTTAATAAATAGTTCTGATGTACCAGAAATAGGAAACAGCTCCATTTCAGGTGCCAAGAGTAATAGTTGTGGTAAGTGAGCTTTTCAACTCACCAAATCTCTTTGATATATCAAAGGAAACTCATCTGTGGAGTAACACTTGACATGGTCATGTTTCAAAACAAAACTGCGCTTACAGCTATTTTAATTTTACGACAATACAGTGAGTTTTGCTGTTATATGTTTCTACATATTTCTATTCTACTTCTGTTTGTATTACTATAAAAGAAYACGTGCCTCTGCTCAGCAGGAATTTGTTTCAGTGGTAACATTGCTGACCAGGAAGCTGAGCAACTATGTTCAAGTCTGTAAGAGTCCACTGAAATTGGGAAGTAGCAATGTTTGGGATAGGACTTGAGCCGGCTTCTTGCGATTGCTAGAGGCATGGTCTGCACAGAGACAGTCAGCCTGGCAGCTGAGCACGGACAACTTCAAAGGATGAGAAGCAAATTAACTGCAAGTCATGTTAAAGCAATTCAAGCGGATCCAGGCAGATTGGAAGTCACCAGAGAAACGAGCAGTACCAGCAGTTTGCTGAAACACACGGAATCGCAATGGAATGAGAACATCTTCAGCTGACTTAATTTGCAATCAGCAAGTGTTCTGCAACTAAGCCCGCTACTTAGCAAGATCAACTGGGAAATCTGTTTAAATAATTTGCTTTATTTTTTCTCATCACAGGTTTTCTTTACTACTGATTCCTCAAAACACAGAGCCAAACAACATAACTACATACACAGCTGAAGTCTTGTATCCACAAAGGATGGAAACCAACTCTTGCTCTTTAGAGTAGTTTACTCATCTTATTAAATTTACTCAAGATTAACATCCAACATCAAAACATCACTGGGCGAACAATGACAGGGAGCAAAACTGTGCATATGCCTATCAAAGGCACATGCAATATTTATACCCTGCTTAGAAACAGCAAATAACAGAAACCAGTTCATTTAACCCCTCGACAACACAAAATGAGACAACTGATTATTTTCTTGGTAGATATTAAAAAAAATTTTTTTTAAGTGTTTTCCAAAGTTAACTTCTGGGAAGAGTTCCTCCTTCTCTTTAGCCCACACCTTCAAAAGCTTCTCCCAGTGCAAAAGGCTCAGCCACGGGGCTATTTTGATGAAAAGGAAGGTGAAAACACACACTATGACAAATGAATTAGGCTAACAGGGTTAAGAGAAAAAGATTACTCTAAATTAATATGCAGAAATTCAGCATATCAGACCTCATTTTGGCATGGTTAATGGTATTTTGCACCTGTAGGATTTTGGTGGAGATTCTACTTGGTACCAACTACCCAGAGAAATAATACGCATGCACATATACAAGTAAGGAGCAAATAGCACTTGTAAACGATATAGAGAACTCTGTATCTAAACTCATTACAACCAGATCTTTTCCTGAAATACTATATTGGAAGACTAACTGACCTGCCAACCAGATCAGCTTTTCCATCAGCTTGTCCCTGCCAAGCAGGTTCCAGCTCTTATCAATATAAAGATTTTCTTTGAAAGTTTTCAAAATACTTGTAATGAAGTTATTTGAAAACTACAAAAAGGCATTTAACTGAAAACCAATAATGCTGTAATCATCAGGACTAAGAATAAAAAACAAAAAAAAGATTTTCTCCTGATTTCTCTCTCTTAAAAGTTCAGACTAAGGTCTGACCAAAATAACATGTCCACTTATTGGGCATATAGAGCCCAATAACACATTTTTTTCTAAAAGATATGAATTAGTCAAAAACTAATTTTGAGATAGATTTAGTACTTTTCTATAGAGATAAGCATTCTGAAAGGAAACTCCTGACAAGCTATGCTTTCCCCATATCTTAAAAGCAATGGCTTGCGCCACACAACTTCCGAATTTCCTCCTAAGTTCCCGCGGCTCCTCACTGGAGTAAGTCAGCTCTCTGAAGTTACTGAAGGAGAGGTGCTTCCTTTTATAGACCTCTAAAGCATCGCATCTTAGAAACACATGAAATGGAAACGCTGAAGAGTCCTACTCACCTCAATGGGACTTCATTTCTGGGGAAAGAGCTCAAGCACCAATTAGGTGACTCACTGTCAAAAACCAGAACCAGACTGCAAAAGGGAAGGCTGACAACCATATGGAATAAACGGGAACTTTTCAAATGTTTTTTTTTCCTGATTTCGCATAGGCTTTGCTAAAGGCATTAGGAAGAGGAAGGTATCTCAGCAAGACAGTGAATCTACAGAAACACAACTTCAAGATCTAGCTGCCAGGTACACTGAGCAATATGAAGACCTCATCTCCCTTATTTGAAAGGGATGGACTCCTATGGCAATAGAAGAATATTAGGTATGGAGCATGCTTGCAATAAAGTGCTCATTTCTATGGAAGCAATAAACCATCTGCTTATTTTTGCTTCCTTTTAAAATGTTCAAAACATGACAATCTTCAATCTTTGAGGAAAAAAAAGAAAAAAAAAAAACAGCCCTACATTTAAAAAGATTTTCTAGATGGCTTGAACACATTCTCCTGGCCTTAATGGAATTTAAAAACCAAAGACAACAAAAAAGGGGGCAATACTGCTACTGTTGGAAATTACTGCGACAGAGGACCTTACCCTTTAGTCCCCGTGTAATCTTTGCTCAAAAACAAGCAGAATCCTTATGGTCTTCTCAGCAGATTCCTTAAAGAACTTCAGCCCAGTGAAATGAAAACTATCCCTGCAGTGCTGTCCAAGAAAATACGGCTATAATCCCACAGTTAACAAGCAAATTTGTTACAGGAAAGGAGTCTAGTAGTGAACCAAGTAGAGATATGTACTGCAGCATAAAAGAGGCAGATTTCCTCTGTGGTTTCCAGAAGGTCTCAGGTCAAAAACAGAAAGCAGGCAGCTTAAATAACTCTGAAAATGCAAATTATGAACCAGTGAAGGCTTTGAATCCTTGCCACAGTAAGTTGTTGCATCTTTAATTCACAAACTCTTTTCAGAAACTACTCCATTCCCTATTTCCAAGAATATTATAGGCTATCAAGAACACCACATTATGTAATCTGAAGAAAACCTGACTATAATTTTAATAGCTATAGTTCAACTTGTACTGACAGGTTGCGTCTTCTGGAGGACCACACAAAATCTACAAACTTCCTTTGGTCATGTTTCTAATAATTGAGAAAGTGTTTTGCTTTCATCTCTCCCTGTTGCGGGAAAAGCATTTGTCCTGATGCCAGTAACTCAGGGCCTCGTGACATTGAGATGTGGTTGCTTTTCATTCCCGTTTCAATTGGCGACAGGTAAGGTCTACCTGTCTCCTTCAGCTTATTCAAGATGCAAGCACCGTGGCTCATGAGTTTGAGTCACCACGATTATTTCGGGCTTACTTTCCATTCTCTGTAAGAGCTGCCTTAAAATGGCAGCTCCAGTTTAAAATTAACCACGCTGGCTCATGATGCCCCAGATGAAGTGAATCTCAGGTACTTCTGAGAACAGGTGAAGTGATCAGAGTCTGGATTTTTTTTTTTTTTTTGCCCTTGTTAGAGAGAATGGGTATAAAAATACACCACAAGAGGAGGAAAAAAAAAAAGAAAAAAAAGAAAGGAAATAAAAAGGGAGAGGAAAAAAAAGGGAGGAGACTTACACCATGGACTTTCCTTGATTAGTCATTTACTAGAAAAGGATTACAGGAAACCATCAAGGAAGTAAGATCTTGCCCCAGAACACTGGCCCCAAACTATACAGGGTCACGCAACTGCTGCACACGGCATAGACACACGCTGCCCTGGGAAAGCCAGACCTCTCGAAAGCTCCGAGCTGACCTTGAGACGCTTCCAGCGCAGCCAAGGAAGCGCAAAAGGCACCCCGCGAAGCACGAGGACTATCTGTTGGGAGGTAACTCTCCATAAAAGCCCATCTCAACTAAACAATCTCATAACCAGCATAAGAAAGCTAATCCGCCTACAGACGCTGGAGGGTCAGGCAAGCCTCAACGAACGCGTTCGCTTCATCACCAGCTCGGCTGCCTCGGGGACACGTAGGCAGGGCAGAGCGGGCAGCAGCTCCTTAGCATCCGAAAGGACTGCTAGGACAGACCGCCTGCGCCAAGACCACCTCTGCAGCCTGCACGGCTCCAGGAATCCGTATGGTTTAAATACACTGCGAAGGAGAAGGTTTTCAACACAGGGATTTCAAGAGAACTCAGATACGTAAGAGAACTTGAGCCCTCCTTTCAAAACACTGCTATGTCTAGACATTTGTCAACAGATTAAAAAAAGTAAATCAAGTGGAGGGACTACAATTTTACCTAGCTATCGGGGTCTTGGACAATCCTAAAAAAGAACAGAGAGAACGGAGAAAAAAAAAATTATACTGCAATGAATGAATGAGTTTAATCAGTGATGCAATTCATTTATTTTAAACCGAATGAGAAAGTCTTGGTTTAAGAAGCTCTTCTAATTTTTTCCCCTGCATTTGTACTTCACACCTCCTCCCCTTGGGATATATTGCTACAGTTACCAACGGAAGAATTTGCTTCCAGCCTTGATACTGTTCTTAGAGCGTGACGGCAGCTACGTGTTAAGCAGTTTGGTTGAGCTATGCACATTCGCTATTAGGTAGATCAACTGCCTCACTATTTTTATTGCTCTTCTTCACAATTTTAAGTTTTATCATTTTTGTCATCAGGGAACAGGAGGTGAAAAACCAAAGTAACTTGCATTTTCCTTTGGCAGAGATTTCAGTTTCAGAAGAACGGACAAAATTAAGTTAACACTGAAATTAAGTTAGCAACACAAACCAAAATATTTGCTTTTCTTAAAAGTTTTCCTTTCATCAAAACTAGAGCACCAATAAGGAAAAAAGCTAAAAATCACTGTTGATGATCCCATTAAGACAACAAACTAGGGGATGGGAAGAGGCTGGAACAGGCTACCAAGCCTCAAATGCCTATTGAAGAAAATGGCAAAAACAGAAAACGCTTCTACTAATCAGCAGAAAACTCAGGGAGCAAGTAATTTTTTCCAAAACAGGAACACGAAATATTTGTGTAAAACATTTTGCTGACTTGCTCTCTCACTAAAAGAAAACTAATACAGAAAGTAAACTTTTTTTTTTTTTTTTTTTAATAATGTAATGCTTTTAAGCTTCATCTCATTTGGTATGAGATGGATCCCTGGAAAATACCAATTCTGTATTTTTTCAAGTTTGCCAAGTTTTTAAATTGTTTTCCCTTAAGTGCTAGCACCTTCACAGAAACACTGTTTTATCACTTATGCTCTACCATTAAATAGTTCTAGTCTCTTCAGTCACAAACAACTTGGCTTCTAAGAACTTTTGAAATGTGCTTCAAAACACGTTATTTTTGCTCCTTTTGGAAATGCGCTTTTTTGCGACCTTTTGGAAATGCATCCCCAGTGCTGAGCACAGTACTGCATATGAGGACAAACCCCAGTGATTAATACACCAGGGGCACTTCCACTATTCGTTTCCAATATATTCCTTTTTCAAATTAACATTTACTTTGCTTCTTGAACACGTGCTAAATGAGAAAGTCCAGGCTGTCCTCCTTGGCTGGTACACTTTAGGATCCCATTTGCAGCTGGCTTCAGGCTAAGACCAAAGTCCCTGAAAATGAAATTTGTCTGAGTGCTTGCCTATTCTTCACTAGGGAATTGGTTTCTTTTAAAGAAGTGCCTGGATATCACAGAACCATCCCTCTCCAGGACTGCATGTACTCCTTTGGATGAAGGCCTCGGGCAAATCCCTTTGCTTTGGAGTAATTCTACTTATTTGAGCTAGTGCACATAGAAAAACTGTAGTTTTACCATGTAACTGTGTAGTAACTAGAGACAATCTGCTCTGAAGAACTTAGAAATATATAAATTAACAGAAATAAGCCAGATAACTACAATTTGTCACTCTTCACACAAATTTCAAAGAAAAACAAATGAAAGGGAAGCTTATTTCTTCCTGTGAAAAGACCAATCCCTCCACGCAGCAAATTTGGTTGGATTCAGAGGCTGGAAACAGCTGTACTCACTTCCATTTTCTATGACCTTTATCCAGACCATAAGACATCTCTTCCTTAACCAAAGGGACCCCCTTTCAGTGTTCCGAGAGAATGCTTTTAATATTTTTATTTTCAAAACCTAAAATACAGTACTCCACGGCAATGTTCACTTTTTTTTTAAGAGAACATGACTTACACTTGGCTTGCTTTTATGTCAGGCAGCGCAGCTTTTTCTGCGATTGCTAACACATCAATGAATCAATACTTATATGTCAATAAATTAACAAGATAATGACTGGCGATGTAAAGATAGATAAAAGATCAGAGACGMAACTATCTTTTTCTATGTATCAGAACAGAGTGTTTTTGCTATCAAAATTCTAGGAGGGAACAGGACCAAAGCAGCACATGCAAGAGATGAGCACACTGCTATCCAGCTGAAAGACAAGAGGAGCAGCACCCAGAACATTTCTCTAACCTCATACCAGGAATGTCAAGACCTAAAAACCAATGACTATATCAGGTAGGAATCAGATCAGTGCCCCGACACAGAAATACATACTTCTGGATAAACATATTCTCCACCCCAATCTGCAACGATCACCAAGTTAGACTTCTTGCACAGATATTGCCCTTCCCTTTTCCCAGAGTTTGCCTTAGCTGGGCAATCAATATCAAATGTAATGTTTTCCACAGCAGATCCTCTATATCTGAAAAACATTCACTGCCTGCCTGTTGACGGTGGTCTGCAACAGAAAGATCGATTGTTACACCCCTCTATTCAATCTAGAAGCTCTTCTCTAACAGATTTCACATTGCTTTAGAAGATGTAGTTGCCAGGCTCCTAAAATGAGATCCTGCACAGAAGTAATCACTTGCCCCCTTTTTGAAGGATTAGGCTACTCTCTCCCAATTGACCCTAYTAAGATAACATCCAACTTTTACCAAGGATGATTTTTTAAAACGAGTGCTTTCATTTCTGATTACGTGAGAAATATTGCTTCAATTATCTTGCTTTTATGGTATCCCTGGTGACTGAAACTGGTAACTACAGACTCTGGAAAGCATACTTTTTCATTTTATTCCAGAAAAGAGTCTACTTAGTTTGCTAAACATCCGAGTGGAGAACAAAAATGCACCAAATAGAATATACTAAATTATATGTACATACTTTTGTCATTGCTCCTGTCTGTGCTGTATTCAGTCCGGTGTGACCAGCCATCTGTGGAGATACTTGGGTTAAAGTCTCTGCCAGCACACTGCCTGCATTCCCCTGCATGGCAGGGGCAGAATATTGCATTCCTGCTCCCCTTCCTCTTCCAGCTGCCCCAAGAGATCCATTCATTACCTGCCCTTGTCCTTGCTGAGGTTGATTCATTAAACTGTGACCAGAATTACTGTTGAGAAGGCTCTGGTGTGTCTGACTGAAATTAGTATTCATACATATCCCAGGTCCAGTCTGTGATGTTGCAGGGCTGCTCGTCACCATCCCCACTTGTTTTTGTGCTTGAGAGTTCAGTGTTTGCGATGCAGGTGTGGTAGGTCCAGAGGTGCTGGCTGCTTGCTTCGCCAGGCCTGAAGCAGAAGAGTCTCCCTGGTTTAAAGGGCTCTTACCCATAGCACCCAGATTACCGATATTAGCACTGTTCGGCTGCCCTTGAACTTGGCTACCAACTCCCTGCTGGACAGGGCTATTTGAGTTCACATTTCCAATTCCTGGGTTTAAGGAAGAGCCGGTGCCTCCCCTCAGAAGTTCAGAAAGTTGTTTGTGTTTGGAAGCTGCATCTGGAACAAGGCTCCCACTGCTGTTTAAAAGGCCCAACTCGCCATTGGGGATCAGCTCATCAGGAAGATCATTTTCCAAGTCAAACAAAGATCCAAAATCTACAAGTTAAAACAGAAACACAGGTAAGAAAAGCATAACAAAAACTGACTAAAACTGACTAAAACATTTGTCTACATCACTTTGCACTGGTCATAAAAATCCCTTAAGTGTATTAAGGTGCATCTTCCCCTGAGTGCCAGTATTGCCACCGTGTGAGTGTGGCTCACCGTGATATGAATTCCAAGACCTTTTAGAAAGCRCAGACATCAACGCAATATACATATAATAATACAAGGTAAAACACTGACCAATAAATGGTTTTATTGCAAGACTTTTGATAAAACATTGTACCAAAGCTAAGAAATTGAGATGGCATGAACATCACCATTTAACCTCACTCCTAGTTCTCTCTTGTTTTGGCTAAAAGAACAAGGCAGAAATATCAAGACAGGTTTTCCTATTGGTTTATACTCCCCCAAAGACTATTATATCACCTGCTCTAACCTTTCACGTAATCCCAGGCCACTGCATTTCACCCATCAAACGCACCTCAACCCCATAATTTATGTTTGCATTTGGCCAAAGAATAACTTCCAGCAAGGTTTCCAATCCCGATCTAGAGATAACAACCACTTTCTTTGGTAGTGTGATCTCAGTCTCACAAATGTGTCCAATATCGGTCTCTAGCCATTGATTTGTACCACGATCTGCTAAAGATCCTGAAAGGCGCTCGGCATTTTCTCCTGGTAATCGCTCTTGAATCGAGTCACTCCTCAACCTCTGAACACTTCAGTTCACCAAATCATTCAAACTGCTCTCCCACAGAGGTAATCCGTACTCTCTCCTGATGAGGGGAAAAAGTAAAATCAAACCTTCATGAAGCCACCTGAAGGGAGTGCTTTGCCTGGCTGGGACACCCAAATGTCAAACTGATAAGTCAGATTTCCATGTAGTTTTCAAATGAGGAGCAGCTCCAGGTCACTAAGATGTTTTATTGCACATCCTAAGTGGTGTGTGTATAACAGTATCATTTTAGTCCAAACTAAAAATAGAAAGTTATTTGTTCTTTAGAGTTGTTAGCTGTATATAGGTACCTTCATTAGAAGGCAAATTACATATAAGGACAAGTGTACACACCAATATCAATAAAGTAAACATATAAAGCAGACAAGCCTCAATGCATCAGGGCAGCTGTTTAAAATCAACTTTGCAGCAAAGGAAAACCCTCCCTGTCAAAGTACATGATCTGAAGCAATTGCTTTTTAACCAAAGTAACAAAATTGTTTAAGAATTTGTCCCTCCAAAAGCCAGCCCTGAAAAAACCCTAATCTCTCACAATGAACAACATTACAAGCCAAAATTTTTCAAGGCTATGGTAAACAATTAAAAAAAAAAAAAAGGAACGCCAAATACTTCATTATTTTAGAATTTAATTCATATGAACCCTTCAACCATGAAAAGACATTGCAAGGTCAGATTGCAAGAGTGCCATACAATCATTCAATAAGTGGCAACCTGAACCACACTACATGCATTTAAAAAAGCCAACCAACCTACCTTTAACTTTTATCACAAAGCTAGGACATATTACAAATACATTCTAATACATTCAAACACGATATACATCGTCAGCATTCAAATTTTCAACTCATCCTAACTGAAGAAAATTGAATTAAAAAATTTATTTGAACAAGCGATGCAATGACCACTGAACTACATCTCCAATCTGCACAGTAAACAAACAAAAAGGGTGCAATTCCCCCTGTTTTGAGGAGCTCACTGCAGCATGCCCCTCAGGGGTCTACATCTTGCATTGAATCCTTATATCCTTCCATGACATTGGCCGTGACAAAATACACTACAGTTCAGGAGCAGATCTCCTACTCCCTTTACAAAAAGGCAAGTAACAAATTAACATTTTCTTAAGCCAATTTTGTTCATTAAAGCTTAGCTTTTCTACTACCTTCTCCTTCAACAGTTTAATTCACCTTGGCAACTTCTCTTGTACACAATTTCCCGGCATATCTTTAACTACACTTTTCAGTGGTCACTTCATCTTTCTTCCTCTTTCCCTCACAATCAGTTCACATTTATTATGCTGCAATTTGTACCTCTTCCTAAACATTTTTGGTCTCCTTTTCTTCCTCCAAAATTTCAGTATCTTTAACCCAATCTACCCTTCCATCCGGCTCTATCCCCCTCCGACGAAAACTCTTTCAGTCATCCGAGCTCAATGGGAAGTTAAAGGCTTATAGCACTTGTTTGAACAACTTTCCTAAATCTCACGAACAATATTTTTCCAAGCTTCCACACTAAAATTATTAATACTTCATGAACAAAAGATTTGTGTGTGTGAGGTGGTGGGTAGGTCTGGGAGAAACAGAGGAGAAGCGAAAAAAGAGGGGGAAGACGTAGCAAAAAAGAGAGAGTTTTTCCAGTCATATTTCAAAACTGAGAAGAAAAAAGGGTAACTGTCACCATTAGCAGGCACTATTTTTTTTTTCTTTCTTTCTTTCTCAAGGTAATTGCCTAAAGCAAGTGATCCGGTGCTCAGTTATGCTGCCCATTCACAATGCCCGCTAATCTACGGACTACGTCTAACTAATCCATGCTTTCAGCTTTTTTCTTTGCATCTTTGCAATTCAGCTTCCCCACTTGTGAAATGGAGACTCATAATTCTTTGTGAAGCTCAATTTCAAGAAACGGGATGTTACAGTACAAGTGCTCAAGTTTCCTAGTTTCACCAGCCAACCTCTTTTAACAGTGCTGGCAGAGCCAAAGACTGGAAATGTTTTTGCAATTTACAGAAAGAGTGAAGAAAGTGTTCTGGAATATTGCCTCTTTAAACCTAAAATATTCTACCACTCTTGAGCTCCTGTAGGAAGGCTATACATTAATGTTAACACGGGAAGCTCACAGCTCTTCCAGCAGGAAAATAAAAGCAGGTAAACAGCTTGGCACAGGGGCTCTGTAAAAATGCACCGAGCATTCAAATGTTCAGACAATGATTAAGCTGTCTGGTTTTATATTTTAATCAGAGCTGTGCACATTAAAGAACAGCCACATATAAGGTGCATTTTACAGCAGCTATAAAATACAACAGAAAACTAAACTCTACTTAAGCATGTCTGCAACAAATCCATAAAGATAAGAGATTGTCTTGGTAGCTGTATATTTGCATATGTCTTTATATGTATAAATAAAGCTTGCTATAACAACAAGGTGGCCCATTTCTGATGTCAGGGAAGTGAAAAGTGACCTCAGTCCCCTCATCCTCATAAAAAAGAACATAATTGATCCCATTCCTAATGCTTCAGCTATTTCTCTTTCTCAAAGTCAACAGTAGCTATCAAGAGACTAAAACCAAGACATGCCTTTGCCTTTAATTATATTTACCTGCGGCAATGCACACCCTGGCCAGCCGACCTTACACAAAACCCACCTAGCCTGAAGAGACCCACCCCAATTACTGAGTATTGGATCTGTTCCTGCCCTGCTCAAGGAATTAAAAAAGCTTTCGAAAGCATAGTACATGGGCTGCCCTGCTACAGTAAGAGGAACCACCCTGAATCTTTCGCAGAGACTTCCGAGATAATTTGCCTTTCCTATGCCCGCTAGCAGAACCTGGGAAAGCCACAGGAAGACTGTCAGGACGCAAGCACGGCGGGACCACCAGGTAAACGACAGCGAGCAGGCTGCCAGAGGGAGAAAAGCCAGGCTCGACCGCTCTGCCTGCACCAGCTTGAAAGTGCCACTTCACTTGTGTCACCATCAGTAACAGCTTTGAGCACACACACACAGAAAGAAATTCAGGGATAATACCCAGATAAGGACTAAAAATTTTCACAGTAGTGTTTTATCTTTCTAAAATTAATCTACAAGAGCCTCGGTTTAAAAAGCTCAAATAATCAAATCAAACAAAATCTGAATTTAAGTTGCAAGATGGGGGGGGGGAATCTAGTAACTATCAATAAACATTAGATGTTAATATCTGCCCTACGTTATGTTCAATTATTTAGGATAGTCTAATGAAAGGAAAGAATCAAGGTGAAAAGAAGCCAACTAGCAAGAACAGAAGGCAAACTACTCTTCAAGACCTATGAGACTATCTGTCCCCCTCCCAAGTTCTGTTTTACTTTTTCTTCATACAAAACAGTAGTATCTTTCCTTCCAAAGCTGCAGCCTACGAGCGTGTAACAGAAGAAAAAAAAGTGGTCTTTATTTGTAAGAAAGTTATATTTCCTTAACTCATAACACACATTCTTACTTCAGCCATCAGGAAGCAGTAGAGCTGACTAAGCCTGCTGAGATCCACCTAGTAGCTTCTTGCCTCGCACAGCACTTCCGACTCTAAACCTCACACCTTTCATTATCTCTCAGTTATATAAAATTGCCTCTTAAAAGAAAAGAGACAACAAAAAGCGTGGGTAACGTACTTGTCTTTTGGAAGGGATGGAGAAGCGCTACACAATTAAGAAAACCCCACTTTTTTTTCAAACCGATCCTTTTCCAATTTGACAGTGTGTAATTGTTTGAGCATTGATCTTCACACAGAAGGTAACCACGCTTGAGAGGAGCTCCCTCCTAATTTTAGTCTTACGGGCTTAAATGTCATAACTTTCCACCTTCCTGGATGACACTTTCAGAACCTGGAATAGAACGTACTTTTTCCTTCCTTACCCCCTCAGAAGCAAGAGGATAAAAAGTACATTTTCACCTGTATGACTACTTATAACAGTTATCAGGAGTGGGTTTGGGGGGTTTTTTTTGGTTAATATACTTATTCAACCAGTTAGCTTGTTTCAGTGTCACTATTTCTGCCTCTTTAGCTCCTCTAGATCAGCCTGGAGAGGTGACAAATATCATAAGGCATTTCTTTACATGATTTATTGTCTTATATATGTTACAAAGCAGGTAGAACATTATCAAGCTCAGTTTCAACTTTCATGGCAGAATCTTCATTTGAGATGTGACCGGGATTTTTCTGTTCACAAACTTGGAAGCAGACACTGAAGTCACACTGGAAGTCCTAGTATACAAGCAGTATTTTCACTCTGCCTTTCTTTGGACACCAACATAGCTGCTACATTTCAAAGAGCTCAATCATGTTTCTTAAGGCTTCTTTCAGTCATGCCAGACACCAGGACAAAGCCCCAACAGTTCAGCACTCCACCCGTTCCCTAAAATTCAATGTCAGGTAACTTGACTCAATAGCCATACTGTTTGTCCCAGTCAGCAATTACCACATCCATTCCAACCTCCTTTCTAGGTTTGACGATTCTGTAATTTATTGTTTCATAAAAGACAATTAGCACATTTAAGGTTTTAGAAAAATCAAACAATGCATTCATAGAAAATAAAATGAAGCAATTTCCAGTAAGGAAATTTTACATTAGTATCTTAAGCTAATAAGGGCAACAAGGCATGCAAAAAGACAGCAAACTGACATATATCTGACCTTGACTTTCAAAAAGAATATCACTTTTTCAAAACCTGCTCCTTAACAGTCAGGTGAAGAAGGCAAGCAATGGGGGATCTGGGTGGATTAAGGAGACCCTAGAAGCTGGGCTGGGGGTAACTAAAGGTACATTAGAAAGCATCTGGATGAGCCCTAGTAAGTTATGGCTTGCATAATAAGAGATTTGCATAACTAACTAAATTTCTTTCTGCCCTGATCTTCTGAAGTACCTGCATTTGGGAGGAAGAAGAAATACATTCCTAAATTGGAGGACTGCCCAAAATACAAATATATCAATACACAGAAGCTAGCTTCACCTTTCAGCATTCTAGGTAACTGCCACTAGGATGCTCACTGGGATAATTATAACATATTAGCAATTGCTCTCTTGCTTACAGACTTGGAGTCATTCAGGTTGGAAGGGACATCAGGAGGTCTCTAAGTCCAAACTTCTGCTCAAAGAGGGCCAACTATGGGATCAGACCAGGTTGCTCAGGGCTTTACTCAGTTGTCTTGAAAGCACCATCAAGGATGAAGACTGCAGAACCTTTCTGCACAAGCTCTTCCAATGACTGCCTGTCCTTACATTGAAAAAATCTCCTCCTTATATCCAATTGGAACCTCTCTTGTTTTTATGACCACTGTCTCTTGTCCTCCCCGCCATGCTCTGAAGAGCCTTGCTCCATCTTCTCAGCAACTTCCTCTTAGGTATGGACAGGCTGCTGTTAGGCCCTCCCACCCCACCAAGCCTTCTCTTCTCTAGGCTGAAGAAGTCCAAGTCCCTCTGCTCTCCTCTCAGGGCAAATGCTTCATTCAGCCCCCACAGCATCTTGGTAGCCCTTCCCTGAACTTGCTCCAATGTCTTTCTTGTATCGCGAGTGCCAAAACTAGATGCAGTATTCTACATACAACCTAACGAGCGCCGAGTAAAGGGGGACAATCACTTCTCTTGATCCGCTACTGGCTGTGCTCCTGTGAATACAGCCCAGGATGCTGCCTACCAAGACCCTCTGGGCCTCTTCAGCAGAGCTGCTCTCCAGCCTGCATCACTGCAAGGGCTGTTCCTTCATAGGTGCAGGCCTTTGCTTTTGTCTTGGTCAAATTTCATAAGCGTCCTTTCAGCCCATTCAGCAACTCTGGATGCCAGCCCTGTCCTCAAACGTATCAACTGGTCCCCCCTAGCTTGGTGTCATCTACAAACTTGATGAAAGCACACTCTGTCACCTGCTCCAAGTCATTGATAAAGATACTAATGGTTTCCTCATATTAATGAACACAGTCTCAGTATAGATCCCTGCATACCCACCCGCCACAGGCCTCCAGGTACAGTATGATCCATTAACCACTAGCCTCTGAGCCCAGCCAGCCTTTTTTTTTTTTTTAAACCCACCTAGCCATCCATCCACCCAGACTGTAACATCCTAACTTGGATGTAGGAATATTCCGGGAGACCATACCAAAAGCCTTGCTACAGTCGAGGTAAGTGAAATACACTGTTCTCCCCTTGCCAACAAATCCAGTCATTTTATTGCAGAAGGCAACCAGGTCGGTCAGGCATGATTTAACCTTGAAAAATCCATGCCGACTGTTCCCTGTCACCTTCACATGCCCAGAAATTTGTTCCAAGAAGACCTGCTCCATGCTTTTCCCAGAGATGGCAGTGAGGCTGACCAGCCTGCAGTTTCCTGTATTGCCTTTTTGGCTTTTTTTTGAAATTGGGCACAACACTTGCCTTCTCTTACTTTCTTATAGCCAGGATTTTGGGGGGAGGATAGGGGGACCGAGAAGCAGATGTTCATTCTACCCCACTTCCATTGCATCTCATCTTCTAACCAAGCATGGTTCTCCACAAGCTGTATACCATTCAGAGTAAAGAGATGCAAATAAGAAGGGATACAGCTCCTAAAATTAGTTTAAATCTGTTCTGTGGGTCTCAATAACCAAAAGGGACACTATCAGCTCAGAATCTAGTTAATCTTAAGAACAAGTTAAAATAGTTTCAAGCTCTTATAATCCCTCCCAATCCATTTTTCATAAAAGACTTCAACTAAGTAGCTTTTCAAAACTGAAGCTCATAATACAAAGCAAACAAATCAAGAAGTTAGTGGCAGAGTTTTGTTTTCTTCTAACCTTCACTACAATAATGCCAGTAACATCAATTCGATCTTGAAAACTACCCTGACACCAGCCTGAACAACAGGCATACTAGTCAGGATGGAAAAACCACGTGTACCAATATCCCCAACACCAGAACTAGTGTGTGTGATACCAGACAACAGCTTCCCTATAAAGAAGAGATCTAGTGCTCTGTCCCCTTTCTCACTTCCCTGAAAGCAGAATGGTGCAAACTGAAACTTTTCCTTGATTATACTTAGTTCCTAACCTCTCTCTCTCCACTTACATTTTGTGCATCACCATGTCATAACCACAAGTCTCTCTGCTGTACTTATCCAAATCTCCACTATCTTTTGCTGTGCTCACAGTGAAAATACACTTTGTGTTGAAGGTCCTGAAAAAGATAAAACATTAGCTTCTTTCAGGAATAATAATTGTTTTCAGAATTACTTCTACCCTCCCCCCCCCCAAAAAAATCACAGATTAGCTGAATATTCCACTATTAAAAACACAAAGTAGTATACAAGGGCACACTAACTGCAACTGGTTCCAAAAGTAATATACAAAAATAAATATGAAAAATGCATTCAGATGAGAAGCTAGCCTCTCTTCTCCCCAGATGCCAGAGGGGAGGGAAAAAAGAAGAGGAAAAAAAAAAAAAAAGCGTGTGGCAGAAGAAGCCCAACCAGAGCACTCACCCTGATCTGTTCTGGTAGTATCAGCTGGAAAAGGATGTATTAGGTTTGCTTTCCTCTGGCCCTACAGAGCTGCTCCATAACTATTCTTCCTCTTAATTGCTTCCCAAGGTGTCTTCACTATTTTGACACTACCACTGTTTGCGCTCTGGTGAGAAACTGTAAATCCTACCCAGTAGCATCAACAATACTGACATGATTATTGTTGCATTGCATCTKGCTACAAGGCTACGTATAGTTTCAGACCAAAAGGCTTCAGAGATTTCCTTTGCTGTAAGAGCAGAAATCTAAACAGAAGGAGGAGGAGCAGTTTGCCTATAGATCAGGAAACAACTCTGCACTGGTAATATTAGCTTTTCATTCAGATCATCCTGATGAAGAGTAGATATTTTAGGGTTCTTGGAGAACGTTAATGGAGTTGAGGTTCTCACTTTCCCATCCAATCACAAATGCACACATCTTCCCTGCTGCCCTATTTTAACAGCTCACAAAACATTTAAGTTCAGGATGCCCCTTTAAAGGGGAATTATCCGAGAATCCTATAATTAAAAGCAGGCACTTGCTGGAGGCAGCATGAAGCGCAGAGTCTGCACTGAGAGCGTCAGCAAGCAAATGCCTTCAGTGCAGCTCACACRACTGACAGATCCATTGCTTCATGTTAAAGCTGCGCCACCGTCACATCTGGAAAAAAAAACTGGCCGATAAACTCAAAGGCATGAATTGTCTTGACACGTAAGTTTTAACCGTTACGTTCCCTGACTGTAGATTCATTAAATACATAGCTCAACATGAGGTCGTTCAGATTTCAAGTCGGTTAGTCCTCCCTCCTCCCCACAACGACCGAGAGCATCGGAGCGGTGAGAATCCCCTGCTCAAAACTGCCTTTTGGCTTGGACTTCTCAAGCAGTCCCTTCAGCTACACAAGCCCTTCTCTGAAGGTTCTCATCTTTATATATCTTCTGTAATATAAGCACAGAACAGGCCTACTTGTGTGAAGACTGAAATAGCAGTGATTAATATGCAACTGAAGTAATTTTATGAAACATAGAAAAAAATTAAATACTGTGCAAGATTATTATGAAAAAGGCAAGTTTTATGTCTGCTTTGTGAGGTATAATAGCTGCCAAAATTTGTTTCCTTTATTCTTGTTTTAATGCCATCTCCCCCCCCACTTTTGATACCAAATTATAAATGAAGGGTACTATGCTTGTTAATTCACATTCAGCTGTGCAAGAACATACAGCACAATATACCAAATGTGCATAACGAAGCAACAACAGACATGCACTCGAAACTAGTGACTATTACATACTTCRCTCTAAAAAGCTTCCAACTAAAGTTGACTGAATAAAAAAAGCAATGCTCTCACTAACCTGTTTCCATGTAAAGCATGAATTTCAGTGAAATGAGGCTGTTCTGAATCATTCTCATTAATACTTTCCTTAAAAGAGTCAATGAAACTTAGGGGGGAAAAAAACAATAACAACAAAAAAACCTTTGCAGCTACTGCAAAACAGATGGACATTCAGTACTTAATAATTTCAAGTCTTTTGGTAATTTCCAGCTTTCCTCTTCACCCCATTAGATGAAACTACACAGGAGATGACAGAGAAACTATGTCATCAACAACACCCACTAAAACAGTTATCAAAGTACCGGCAGTGGTAAAGTTTGGGCAGAGTGAGGAGAGAAGTTTGTGCTCTTCAGGTTTGACATCCGTGGAGAGGGGTTGGAGTATAAGATCCCATTTTCTTTTTCCAACAGAAAGTTGCCAGCCCAGACTACTGCCTCAGAGATGCCTAACAGTAGCAGGGAAATAATTCCTACCTGCGAGACTGGGAAAGAACAACTCATTTTGACAACGCTGTCTCGCTAAGGAAATCCCCAGAGCATTAAAGATGGCCTTCAGAGAAGTATGAGATTATTTTACACACACATACATGTCTGTGTATAGACAATACTTATACACAAACACATATATAAAAGACATTATTGCAAATCAAAGATATTGTATTTATCTGATGCTCCAAGTTATGGGAAAAGATCCTTTTTTCTTAAAGGTAGGGAATAAGAAAAGGGGAAAGGCAAGATAAAGCGAAGCTTTTAAAGCGCGCGTGTTAAAGGCAGATTCTGAGTTACATAAGATTGCAAATTAGCAGTGATAATAGAAGTTTCAGTTTTCTTTCCATTCACGCTATGATTCTGCAAAATACTCAACACTATTTGTTGAAACATCTCTATTAAAGACAGTTTTCCAAATAAAAGATTTAGGTTCTCTCTGTAACTAAGCCATCTGAAAAGACAGATGGAAAACATAACATATGTTAAAGGGAAGATTTACAAAGCAAAAATTCTTGAAAGTGTAAACCAAATTAAGATGGAAGTGTCAGATTTCTAAGTTGTCCCACATGCTTTTTCATTGTATAAGAACAAACCCTTGAATTTTGCAAACCCCGTTTTTCGAACCCACCAATTTCTCATCAGATTGCAGTATTTTGCTAACAGAGCAAGATTTCTGTGCATGTTCTTCTCTACTAGCAAGCAGCAGCAGAAAGCAAAATCTCCAATAGGAATAAACACCTAAAATAGGCGAGTTGTTTAATCTGAAGTTGCAGATACAGTGGCAAAACACCACAGCACGTTGCTGCGGAAGTAATTAATGGCACTGGACTATGACTCTGAGGAACAGGCAGCCAGAATAGAAAGTGAATAATCTGCAACAGAAAACCGAGAACTATTTCACAAGCTGTCAAGAGATCTCGGGGGTACAGCAAAGCCTGACCCTCCGAGCACAGCCTTTATTCTCGGCTGCTGCCGGCAGCGCTTCTCCAGGAGCTCTACGCCGCAGCACAAGGCAGCATTTACCATGTTAATTTTAAGCCATCCAAAAAAAAAAAAATCAGTTTGATAAACTTCCAAGCATATATACAGAATTAGCACTTACGGTATGGGGTGAGGTCGGGTGGGGGGAGAGAGCAATTGTAAAGCACGACCTAAGCGCCCTGTGGACTGTCACCTAAAAACAGCCCCATCCGATCAACTGTTTCGTCTCATGCAGGTGTCAGTGTCCAACTCTTTGGAGGAATCTGCAAAAATCCCCAAACAKCGAGAAACTACACGAACCCCTGCTATCGGCAATGCTTCGTGAATTGGTTCGAATGAGCTACACGAGATTTTAAACAACTGAACCATTTTCTAATCTCACGAATCTCTTAGCCCAAACTACAACTGCAGGCATAAAGTTATGCAGGTCAGTTACTTTGGGTGCAAAAAGGCATCTTTTATCCAACTCAACACAGCCCACAGCAAACGTTTTTGCTTGGCATCATCACCTCCCATCCGCCACCCTCCTCGTCACTACACGTACACGACAAGTCTTAAGAAGGAGTGTAGGCATAAAACACCACGCTGCGTTTTCTCCATCCCAGCTAGTTATGGTGGAAACACCACAAAACAAATGACATTCTCATGAAACAAATAAAACTACAAGCACTCTGTCACCTAGATCTTTTCAGTGGAAGCATTTCTTCCCCTCATTTTCTGCTTGTAAATCCAAGTCTGTTCACCTACCGAAATTATCCTTTTTTTTTTAATCCAAGGGAGACAGGGAGAAAGCAGATGTATCAAAGGAATTCTTACTGTTATGTTGCACAAACGGCAAAGTGCTACACGCATCAGATACAGCAAAAGTACACTGATTAAATAGGCTTCCACAAAACTTACCAACTGTATGCAGGAACAACCACTTCTAAAATACGTATACAAGACAACATGAACAAAATCTGGTTTTTGACCACTGAGAAGTGAGTCCATTTGAACTCTCAGCTAAGTATGTGACTACTAGCTTAGAAAATTGTGATGGCTTTCATTAAGCTATTTCAATTTAAAGGTGGACCACCTCTTTTAAAGCTAAAAACGAAATCCACTGATATACACCTACGTATTTCTTTGGCACACGGCAAAAGAGTAAGATCAAATCAAGCCGTGTATTGATATATAAACTCACTTGTGTGAAGTTCTGTGGCTTACTGGGAGTTAACCAGCGTTGTGCTCCTTTCACTACATACAGAGGAACGTGTGACAACGCCAGTCCTTCCTCAGTTTTACAACACAGATGCGGCAATGCTTACAGGCTGGACAGTAAAGACAACGTGAAGTACCAAAGCCCTCACTTTGCATCTTTTGCGGCAGGCATACTGTTTAATCCGTTTATGTCCTGAAGTTGTGAAAAACCATGAGAAAGTATGAGGTTGAAAATCTAGCTCTAACCGACTTCCGAAGCCACTGATCCCACCTTCTCTCCAACTTCACCTACTTTAAAAATATATTAACTTATAACTCAGCTAAGGACACCCTCTGCTCTGGCCCAAATTATGATTTGTCATTTCTGGAACAAGCGTATTTCTATAGCAGCAGAAGGCTGCAGAGTATGTAACAAACACAGAGAGACGCGCCGTGTGCCATGCAGCAGGGAACAGCAGCAAGCGCTCTGCAGAACCGCAGCGCATGGGCACCCGACGGATGCTCGTCTGGCTGCTGCTCGGTTCAAAACCATTTTTCACAATCTAGGTTCAGAGTTCGAAACGGGACCAGCTCAAGAACTTTGCCAGTGTTGCACGTTTGGCAGGATATACAGCGAACTGGCAGGAGATGCAAAGTAATCGCGACGCTCGATGTTAAAATAACATTCTGCAATAACCAAAGTCTCTAGAATTCTACTTTTCCTATTAGTCTCTTGTTTATTCTGATGCAGCCCAGATGAGAACGCCTCTTAACATTTAAACAACATATAAATGCTTAGTTATGAGAGCTAGTGATTATCTAATAAAGAAGTAATTAGACAAAAGCACTAATCTACCTGGCTACATACGAGAAAATCTTTCCCATGAATATTTTTATGGTATTAGCCAGCTTGTTGAATACTGAACTGCAATGGTGCACTGAGTTAGGAGCCGTGGGCCTTCATCAGCCACCTCATTGACAGAAACAGCACCAGGGCAACTTTGAAATCCAACTATTACGACACCTTATGATATACAGAGTGTTCATTTCTGCTGTTCTTTTCTCTGCTCTCTCCTCTTAGATCAGATATTTGAGTTAGCCATTTAACAGGAAAGGTCTTATTTTCAGAACACAAGCGAACCAGTTTAAATTGCACAAACTTAGCTACAGTAGGCTAAGGAGCTATTTTTACCAGAAAGATTAAAGGGAACTAACATTTACCCTGACAAAAGGAATTGCTTGAGATCACTGCATCAAAGCATCAAGTGAAATATAAACAAGAGCAAGCAGTCGCATTCTGCTGAACATTCAGGCCTGCCATCAGGCCCTTCACCAGCACACCACTATTCTCATTTATAAGCATTGGCAGGATTCGTGCCTTTTTATTCAGCGACAAAACTACACAACTGGGCCTAACACGACGCCTTTTAAAGCGTGTCCCGATCACGCAAGCTGCAGCATCAAACAGCTGGGGTTTATGACTGCAATTACAGTTCAGTTATCCGGTACACAACTTATGGCTTGTTAAGGGCACAAGTCTCAAACCTATCTACTCAAATACCTCTGATTAAAAAAAAAAAAAAGCCTTCCACACTGCAACACAACTTTTTTATTTAAACCTCAGTGCAAGAGAGCAGCCTGTTTTAGGTTCAGGAGCAGGGATTTGATAGAAATCACTGCTCAAACTATTTGTATTGCCTGCTACAATGCACAGAAAAGTTCAGCAATCTTTCAACTAGCAGTATTAGCTGCTGAGAACAAATCTAGGGAAAAAAAAGCGAGAGAAGAGCACTTTTAAGCACACAAACCTCACTTGCACTCTCAAAGGGGTGCATTTTTTTTTCCTGAAGAACACTGGGATCACGACAGAACACAGCTGAAATACTCCTATTTGTCAAAAATACCGCCTGGTGTTTTCTGTCCTCGGCGACCAAAGGCCCCCTCAGCTGTGCAAAACTTTATGCAGATACTCAAGTTTACATATCTGGTACTGCACAGAGCTCACCGAGACGCATTAGAACTTGCTGAACAGGCCGTAATTATGGCTGAAGCATTCCAGAACAGACCAAGGGAACTTCAAAAAAAAAAAGAAAAAAGAAAAAAGAAATACTGCTTCAAACATCTTTCGCTGGCTACGAGTAGAAGCTAATGGGTCTATCTGAGCAATTAAAGAAAAACTGCCTTTTTCTGAGTTACTGCGTTTCACCGCACCTTACACATCAGCCTTCAATAGGATATTCAGTCACTTCCACAAAAGGGATTAAAGTAGTTCAATCACGAGACCTCACCTAGGTATTCTCTGCCAATGCTGAGTCTCAACACTGGTTCTTTTTGACACGTTTCATTTCTTTGTAGTTTGGGAAGAAAAAGATTCCATAAAAAAAGAAAAGCCCACAGACCTATCTATAAACTACTGCCAAACGCGGGCTAGGCAAACTAAAAAAAAAAAMCCACAGAATTTATCAGCTCAACTATCGTACCAATTTTTTCAGTCTATAAAAACATAGCAGGCATAGCGTGATTAACTTATCACCGTCCCTTAAGCGAGATTCATTAATCTCTGAAAACAGAAACACCAGTCAAACATATTACTTGCTCCTACCCGGCCCCTGTGTCAGCGCTTAAAACGCTCGGGACATTTAACGAAGGAGGGACGCGCACGTACGCGTTTGTGCACACGTGTGTATTTACAACGGGCACGCGATTCCTGGAAACGGCCGTTTCGAGGCGTTTTATCGCCCGCGCAGCCAGGACGGCAGGAGCCGCGCACCGGCGCCGCCGGGCACCGCGGCGCGCAGCAGCCGCTCAACTTCAGCGCTGCCCGTCGTCGCGGAGAAGCGCCGGCAGCGGCCCGGGCTGCCGCCCGCGAGCGGCCCCGGCGCCCCCGCAGCCGAACCCGGCACGAGACGCGGCCCCGCTGGCGGCGGCTCCCGCGCTACGGCCCTTC
>NW_020448586.1:482846-601333 GCF_003343035.1 Apteryx rowi
GGGGGGGGGGAGTGGCCCGCGCGAGGCCCGGCGGGGCCCCCTCCCTCCCCCGCCCCCCGCACTTGCCGCCCTCGCTGTCGCCTCTCAGCGCCCCGCAGCCGCCCCTCGGCCGTGTCCCCCCTCAGTGCCCCCGGCCGCGGCGCCACGCCGGCCCTTGCCCTCTTGCCCGGGCGGCGAGCGCTGGTTCGGGCGGCGACGGGGACGTGAGGGGCCTTCAGGCGATGCCGGGGCGCGGTGCTGGTGCCCCCTGTACCTGTCTGCCCGCCGCCCCCCGCACTGGCTCTCCCGGCACCCAAACGCCCTTGCCCTCCGCCGCCTCCCGTCGCGCGGCCCCCGCGGTCTCCCCGTGGCCCTGCCTGCGCCTGCCGCCCCTCAGCCTGCCGCCCGCGTGGCTCGGGGGCGCGCGCCCCGCCGAAACGCGTGCCCGGCTCGCCCCGAGTGCCCAGAGCTGCGCGCCACCTCCGAGAGGGTGTCGCAGCCTGTCCAAAGGGCTTCCGCGCGCCCGCGGCTCAGCCCTGCCCTGCTCCCGACGCCTCTGCCCCTCGCCTGCCCTTAGGCCCCGCGCTTCTCGTGAGGGTGTCCGTCACCGCAGCTGTACGCGAGGGCAGAGGCTGCGCGCCAGCCATGCGCCGTCCCACGGAGACGCCCGTGGCCTGACCCGGTCGGAGTTAGCTCAGCTCAGGCACCAGGGCCAAACCTAACCTGGCCCGGGTGGGCTCGGGGCGCCGGGCACCTGCTCTGACCGCTTGCTTCCAACCGTGCCTCCGCTCTGTCTAGACAAACTTCCCCGGCCAAAACAGGTTTATAAGGCTGGAGTTCATATATTTCAGTGCATTTCCATACTGGTTCTTAACTTGAGAAGCAGGTCGTATAAGCCCAGGCGACGTGCCGTAGCAGCAAAGCATCTCATACCCAAACTAGTTGCTCAGGGCTGTTTTCGTCACTTATTGCTATATGTCGACATATCCCTTAAGACCAGTCATAACTGGAGGACAGACTGGAGAAAGGGGCTGAGACAATCCTGCAGTGTGTGGATGAAACCCATAAACTGAGATGGATTCAACAGCAATCTTTTATTTTTTTGAAGGAGATCTATAACGATGCCTTCTTTCGCAAAAAAAAAGTCTGTCTTTTGTTTCTGCTACCTTGTATTCATTACATTTACTTCTACATTTACATGCATTTCATTACATTTACTTGCAAATTCTCTATTTATTTACATGGTGCCTGTCCTTGCAGGGGCCTGGCTGTAATCATGCAGGAGGTCTCTTACAGGCCTCTGTTTCTATCAGCGTATTACTCGTTTCTTACACAAGTGCAAGTGCTCTCTGGTTGTGTCAGCCATTCAGACATTTCCTAGGAAAGCAGAGAGTTCTTGTATGTTTTAGGGTAGTTCAGTGTGAGGCAGGGCTTTGGTGTCTTACAACGGCTCCAGACATGAGTCCAGATTCTGAACAGGAACCTGCAGCTGGAGGTATCTGGTCATTTAGGTGGGAAGCCCATATCGGTTAGGTGAGGCTGTAGCTGCTTAAACACCATTGATACAGATGTTTGTGAGCTTCTCTGCATTAGTGTGACAGGCCATGAACCCCTTGGCTTCAGGTGTCATCTAGTACTTGAGATGTTTCAAGACTAGGAGTAGAAAAATGTGTATCTGCCCATCATATTTTTAAAATGAGGGCAATGCAATGATAGAGGGGCACTGTTTCTCTTAGATGGGTAGGGCATCTAAAACACAAAAGTGAGGATCTGCAACAGCTTTTCATTGTAATATAAGGCATTTGCCCCAGTTTAGGTTGAGAGAAGATGTGTTTCTATTGCAGGTGGGGGAACAGAAATCAGGTCAGCTTGTCTGTCAGCCACAACGGAGGACAGCAGGGCCCTTTGCTAACTGCTACTTGCGTTTTTCAAGAAGTTCAGTCAGCGCATTTTGAACTGCAGCTTGGATAATTTTATGCTCTTACCTTGCCCATTACATCACTTATGGTCTTGAAAACAAAGAACCTGCTGGCGCGGCTGACATCAGGAGATGCCCATAGCCTTTCGCTTCCCTTATGACCCCCTTCTGTGCTGCTGCAATGATGCTACAGCCCTGGCATAGAGTCAGGATGGGGATTTCCTGCCAGGAACAGAACCTGAGTAGTCCCACAGCTACCACTTAGCTCCAGGAAGGTGTTTATGCCACATGGTGATAGACCATATGCTGATGTCACACCAGTATTGCCGTTCTGATCACACAACTAGCAAGCAAGAGGGCCATGATACCACCACCAAACCTGTCGCAGTAGCTTATGTACCAGTCTGCCTGGCCCAGCATGGCCTTGGTGTGCCTCTGCACTGCCAGGGCAATGCTGCGTGCTCAGTGTTGGGAATGGGAATGGAGAGCAGATGGATGTAGGCCACACTTCCTCTCCCACTAGCTGGAAGAGCTCCTCTATCTTTACAGCAAAGTGCCAGGCCAAATGAGACTTGCTACATAGGTAAAATCAGAGGGGGGCTGTGAGTCCCGGGAACAGAGTGGGAGAGGAAGGAGGTGGTTTGGAGGGAAGAAACCCTACACACCAGGGTAGCAGGGGAAGAGGAGGAGATCCTAATGCTACTGTGTCTTGCAGCTTCTCYGTGTCATGATGTCTCCTTAGGATGGCCCTAGTCATCCCCCCGCCATGGGATCAGAACAGCATGGAGGTATTGGCAGGAGTCGGGGGAAGACCTTGACCCTTACCACTGCCCCTGGAAACAGGGCTACTGACTACTTGCCCAAAAGGTTTAATAGTATTGCAGTGCTCAGGGTACCATAGCCCTTTATTTGTATCAGTGTATCAGATTCAGATGTCCTCACCATAATGCTAAGCACAGTGAGTTACAAATGGAATAGGATGATTTTGTGAGAAGAAAGAAAACTGTCTGGAAGATATTACACAGCAAGCAAATGAACCCCAGTCCTGCAAAGTTGTGCACAGGATTTGCAGTTCTGGCCCCCACCATACCTTGTGCGTAAAAGCACAACTCCCTCTCTCCCCGCAGCTGACAGTTTAAGCACTTGCATGGATTTCTGAGGACTCTGTCTGTGGTGCTCAGGAGTCCCTGTGAACACGGGTGCTTAATGGATAACCCCTTTATTCAAGGACTAGTTCCAAGAGAAACTGCATAATAAAACCTGCACTGCTGCAGCCCATTTCCAGACTTCCTGTCTCCAAAATTGAGCTTCTTAAAGATACAGCTCCCAAGATCCTATCTTCCTTCCCCAGCCAAGGCATGGAAGTATCATTTCTGTAGCATGCGACCTCAGATCCTCACAGCCAAACAATTAACAATCTTTGAATAACTTCTGAGGAGCTTCACACTGTAACTTGTAGATCACCATGGCATCAGCAGAACAGTTTTCACTGGGAATAAGAGCCCATTTCTCCTGGCAACATTATGTCCCCATGTTTGGTTGCCTAACCTGATCTTTTTGCTGCCAAATCAAGCTGTCCCAGGCAAAAAGACAAGCCTGGTGTCTGTTATCTTCTTTCCTCCTGGTTGCTGGAGAAGGTGCTGCCTATTCTTCTTCCAAGTATGTCTGGTTAGACACACCCTGCACTCATGGGATTGTGGAGCAACTTTATGTGACATAACTGTTGTTTCTGGCTTCTGATTTTCAATGTATGTGTGAATCCTTTTTGTGTTCAGGAAGTGGTAGTAACCCCCGGGACCGCAATCATGCTGCTGTTCTGTGTTTAGCTTTGGGTCTGTGCACTTCTGCAAATCCTTAGTTCCTTGGGCTACAGCGCCTAATATCCCAAGCAGTCTACTGCTCGATTTTCTGCAGAACAAAATATCTGCAGGTGCCTGGCTGTGTTTTGTAGTTGCCATCCTTGTAATTTAATGCTGTCAAGTATGAGCCTGATTCTGCCTTCCTTTTCAGTAAGTATTATTTTAAGGATATTTCCTACCTACATGTTGAATAGGGTCTAGTGGGGACTGGATGCTACATATGCAAACGTGGACATTTCTGTGAACTGCTAAACCCTTGCCTGCTGTTTGTCATGACCAATCTCTCTACAAGTGTAATTCTGATGCACAGGAATCATCCATTTAACAAGTCAGGCTATCTCACAGAAGTGAGAATAACAGTTCAGGTAAAACACGTAGTCCTCTGTTGTCAATATAATCAAATCCATCACTCCAAGAGGTCCGTTTTTCTTATGCCTCAAATGTGAAGCCCTTTTGCTGGAGCTGGCCTGTACTTTTGCCATGCCTGACAAACTGCTAGTAAAATCTGTATAAATCTGTCTTTAAGTTCTCATCCAGAGTCATTGCTCTAGAAATCAGAATTTGCATTTTATCTGAGAGACAACAGTTCATTTGCTTTTCTTTTAAATCAAACTGGGACAAAAAATGTCCATCTCTGGGCTTGGCTACACTAAAGTTTTGTCCATCTGCCACCAGTTCTCACCCAGCTTCACAGTCAGTTTGAAAATCATATTTCTATCCATGAAATAGTAATTGGTGTAATCTCAGCAAGTCCCATGTCTGCCAGCTCCCTCTTTGCAGTTGCAATTAGTGGTTTATGGGTGGTTTCAGCCAACATGGGCCAAAATAAAGACATGAAACTTTTTTCTGCCTGCAGATTATGGTGAAAGTTCCCTTCTCTGAGCACATGGAAACTCCAGGTGCCCCTAGATATTCTCTGGCCATTCACGCCGGGAAGATTTATGGGGTTTCCAACTCCCGGCTCTCTGCCATGTCCCTTTGTCTGAAATTTAGCCCTCCTCATTACCCAGTCAGGAGGAGGAAGTATTTGCAAACTCTTCAGGTGTTGCAGGTCACAGTCTGGCATGTTAGCTTAATCCTAAATCAACGGCAGTCTAAATTAATGCTCTGAGCTCTGGTGGCTAGCACAGCTCGGGCTAAGTTCACTACGGAATTCAGCTCATGCTTGAATCTGTATCTCAGTGAAAGACCTCATCCTTCTCACTATGGCTAGCTGGTACCTCAGTCCATTTTTTCCTTCTGTTCACTCCATGAAACTCAGAGCAATGATGTATTAACATCTCTTTGAACCTCTATCCCAAGGTGGGGGATTGGGTGTTCCCCTGTCCCTTGGAAGATGTCTTCAGATTCCTCCTCACCCATTTTTGTTCTCTACCCTTTCCATGAGGGCACCATGGAGAAGAGATCAAGGGCTCAGCACATTTTAAGACATGAAGCATTGCTCCTTTCCATGATGCAACCCAAACTCTTATTAATCTACTTAGTTTGCACATTTCTTTTGTGGAAATAAATTGATTATTGTAAATCTGATAGTTCAGCTGTTTTTCTTGCTCTCCACATAGCTTTTCTTTTATCAGTAGCAGAGTTCACAGCAATGCAGGGACTTCCACATAAGTGCCTAGGATGACATTTGGAAATGCCCTCCCTGCATTCTAGCTGGCAGTCCTTATTTTCTGCTGCAGTGACATCTGATGTTCCCATGAAAACTCTGCCTGAGCTTATAGTCTCACCATCATCCTGCTGGTCACCAGTGCACAAAATTCTGCTAAATCTTTGCAAAACCAGGCCATGGGTACACTGACTGCGTGTTTTCCATGCCTTGGGCATTGTTCAGGCTGACGGAGGTAGCCACAATAGTAGGGTCTGCTGTTGTTCTTGCTTCACTGAGCTCTGCCTGTCCCTCTACCTCAGCTCTCTTCTTCGGAGGAACTCTTGGTGTTGACCATGGCTTCAGTGCAAGAGGTTATCATCTTGGTTATCTCCAGGAGCTGCATTCTGAGCCAGTGACTTCCATTCCTGGAAAACTCTGTTGGCCTTGCCAAGGGTTAATCCTGGCTTGCACAGTAATCCATAAGCTTTTGGCTCTGGATTCAAGTCCACAAACCTTATCACAAACTTTATCTCTTATCAGATAATCTGTTGGACCCCCCAGAGTCATCCTTCAAGAAACCCCAAGCTCTTCTGTTCATGCCACTTTTGTGAAATATTTTTAGGTGGCTTGCAGGTCCTTCATCTTCTGTGTTAGGGTCTAAGAGTAGCTCTGCGTGGGGTCTCTGAGAATGACTGAGCCCATCCAGTGCTTCAGAGGTAGCTGCCATAAATGAGGCTGTCCTGTCCTTGTTCAGGCACCACCATGTGCAGACACAGAGCCAAACTCTGCTTTGCTCCCTTCCCCTTCCCTCTTGCACTTCTAGAGTGTCACAGCTCTGGTGTTGTTTCTAATGTCTTTGCTCTTCAGTTCCAGTTACCTCATCTGATTTCTGTTTGCTCCATGTGGCCTACATGTCCAGTGACGGAAATGCCTGGTGACCGTAGCGTGGCTGGACACATTCAAAAGCCTCTAGCTTATGGCACATGAGACCTCCACAGCACCCAAAGCCCAGCAACTTTGCAGGTGACTCTCTCTCCACCCTGCAGGCCTGTGGGTCCCCCCACAACTGCCCTTCCCAGGGAGGTCCCCAGCCTGCACCTCCCACCGCGTGCCCTGAAGAGGAATGGGGGTCTCATCCCCCTTGGCCTTCAAGCAAAGCCACAGGCTGCGCTCTCCCACCACAGAGGCGATCAGGAAGCCTTGCTGGGCTGGGTTTCTGGAAAAAGTGTCCTGCTGAACCAGTTCCAATTTGTATAAGATTCTTCAATATTCATCAGGGCAGGGAGCCCATTGAGCTGGGTCGACGAGGTGAATACATTAACCGCCTGTTTATTCAACCAGTCTCGCTCTTCCTCTAGTGCACGGGCTATTTCCCTATTTTAGACAAAAATGAACAACTTCCACAGGAGAGAGGTCACAGGAGCTCGGTGCAGTCTGGTCTGAGGTGGGAAAGCTGTTCTCGCGGCCCGCCCAACAGTGTGTGAAGGGCACCCACCGAGCCAAGCAGTGAGTGTCCACGCCCCATCACCACGTTGGCCAAGCAGCCATCAGGAAAGATCAAGGTCCAGGCCCAGCCCTGGGGCAGGTGGATGGACACGGTGGCCTTTTGGGGGCCCAGGTCTCTGTGATTCAGGAGACACAGGACCAAACCAGGCAGGCTGTGGTGCAGGGCTGGACATCAGGAGAGCATTGCAGTGGTGGATCTTGAGCAGAGGAAACACCTCCATCCGGTCCAGAGTAAAGTACTGGGTTTCCCAGGAGAAATGAAACTGAACTCCGCTCTCCCTCTCAGCATTTTCAGGAGTCTGGAAAAGTTAGATTTTTTTTTTTTCTCAGCCAATAACATGTTCACTGAAAATTGCAATTTTCTACAGGTGGACAACTCTTTTGCATATTCAGGTATTCAATACGTATTCACAAAACCCCGGAGGTTTCAGCTTTTGGAATTTTGAAAGCACTGAAACCTTCTGATCCATTAATTGATAAAGAAAACATTTTATCTTTGTGCTGCATGAGCAATGTTTTGCAAATAGTCTTTAGCTCCAAAACAGGGGAAATAAAAAGAGTAAGAAAGGACAAATAACCCAAAACATATCATTTCACCAACCCTCCCCTCAATGAATTTTTCATTTCAGTTTGATTCAAACTGTATTCATTAATTTTTTTGATATGACAACAACCAATTCAAGCAACCCACTATTCCTTTACCTCTGCGGTTCTCTTAGGTGAACTTCCTTGATAAGGTCTGGTGCATCCCACTTGAATGTGTCTCACCTCCCTCCTTTTGACTAGAAATTTGGCTGCCTAAATCATGCCTGGAATCTCCTTGGTGTTTAGTGTTGAGTGTGGCAGAGCCAAACCCAAACCCTTTCTGTTGATTTAGTCCAGAATTTCTCCCAAACACAGACTCAGGGCTTTAGCTGTAAAACTTTTTGAGCAGAAATCACGTTTCACCATGTATTTGCACAGTACCCAAATAATGGGCTCAGGCAAAAATAGAAATAATTGTTGKCATTATTGCTCCTAGCTTAGGTTAAGGGGATCAGAGCAGGGCAGCAAAGCTGACTGTTGTGGTGGTGATAACTGGTACAGGAAAAACTGGGATAATTTCCACTAAAAAACCTGTGTGAGAGCAACTCTGCTGAGGTGCTCTACTCTGTTGATTTCAAGGTTATCAAAAAATGATCATCCTCTCAGCTGTGATGTCCCACGCTATGACATTAATGGCAGGAAAATTTAAAGCCAAAGGAAATTCTTGGCACAGCATGTAATTTGCCTGTGGAAATTAGTTTGAAAAAGGATCAGAAAGTTAAATACTATCGCTGGGCTTAAAAAGAAGTCAAATAATTTTATAGCCAAAATAATATTTTTGTATGATAAATTATGCATAAGACAAGAGTAATAAAATGTCATGCTCCAGGGTATAAAACAACCCCTGTAAAGGTCAGGAAGCACTTTTAACATACATGCTCATCACTGCACATTAGTCTAGATGCATTTTAATTTGTTTGGATTTTGTGTCCTTGATTGGACACAATACTCTGCACGTTTGAAATTCCTCACGGCCAAACACCTTGTCCGCTGAACCGGGAGAGAAATCTTCACCAGCTTTCTCAGATTATTGCTGCATTCCTTGAAGCAGGAGGCTGTACTATTTTTGTTATGCATATTACTCATATCCCATTCTTGCAGGAATTTACACACTGTAGGTCTTTGTGGCATCTTGCCCTCTGATTTGTGCCTCTACAATTTTGCTGTTACAACATTGTCTCTAATTATAACAGGATTAGCTTTTCCTCCGAACCAGTCCACCTTATGCATGCTGATTACTTCCTCCAACACGGAGTTCAGCAGGTTGGCTGTCCAGTGTGCAGGGCCACGCTGTAAGCACTCTATGTTTACGTCTCAGATCATCCTAGATCACCTGTATTTCTGCTTTCTGAAACCAACAGAAGATTAGGGATTAATAAAATAATCTCCCTTTTTCCTGTTTTTCCACTTATCCCATGTTAGCCATTAAAACTTCCCCCAGTCTTGCATTAGCAGGGCAGTGGGGCCAGAACAGCTCCAGGTTGCCCAGCCTGGAGCTTCTCTTCCCTGTGATCCTGGAGCAGTGCTTGACAAACAACCGCACTTCTGCTCTGTCCCCCAGCTCCATCATACCCAGTCACCACAGTCACATCTAATAAATCAGTCTGTGAGCAAACATTTTGGCCCCTCCATCAGGTCAGCTCCACCCACCATGGCCCAAGCCCACATCTTCTCCCCATTCATTTGAAGGCTTCTTAGCTGCCTTCCACACTCTCCTCTACAAGAAGGCACCTGGTCACTTGCCTTGAAATTTAGGGCAGTTTACTGGGCTGGTTTGAATTTGGGAGCTCTGAAATACACTCGTGAAATAAAAGATTGAACGTTGTTACAATGGCTTTCAGTAATACTCACAGCATCCTGAAATGCT
Source organism: Apteryx rowi (assembly GCF_003343035.1). Lineage (NCBI taxonomy): Eukaryota > Metazoa > Chordata > Aves > Apterygiformes > Apterygidae > Apteryx > Apteryx rowi. Next base: position 492,152 of record NW_020448586.1, read on the forward strand.
AAGGTGGAATTTGCTCGTGAGCTTTGTAAAATCACATTCTAGGAGAGAGCAAACACGGAAGAATTCAAGCTGGGAAAGCCAATTTACATTAGTAAAATGTTAAAACAGTATAAAACTGTTATCTCAAATCCATATTACAAAAGCAGTTGAGGACCTCGTAAAATACCAGATTTTGCATGGCTGAAGACTGCTAGGAAGAGTTTATAACCTAAAATATCACAAAACGTTCCATAGCTAGCATGAGACCAGTCATTAAAGTAAGTTCAGTCCCGTGCCCCCAGCCCGTCGCAGGAGAGCGGAGCAGCAGGGAAGAAGCACAGCGTGGCAGGAGGGCCTCAGGTGGGTACCAGATATGGAGGTTCAAGGCGGCGTGGCAGCTACAACTGAGGGTGCCAACCCACCACAGGGTTGCTTGCAAGCTTCTCAGAAGCATCCAGCAAAGAGGGAGACATGGAGAGGGGTTGTGGATTTCACTTGCTCACAACATGATGCTTCACAGACCCTTTTTTGGCTTCAGCAGCTGGTCCAGAGTTCTCCGTGGCACAACCCAGACACTGATGTCTGGGCCCCTTTGGGCTTGCAATGGAGACACAGGCCTGAATTCTCTCTGCGGGTGGAAAGGCGCCTCCATGCTCTGGCCCAGCCCTCATCAGCTGGGACACCGTCTGCCCTGCGAGGGCCTGCTAGAGCCGGGGGCTGAGCCGCGTCTGGCCCTGCACAGGGCTGCGTGACTCCTGTCTCCTGAGCCTCCCCATGGGAGAGCCTCAGGACACGCCGGTCATTTGGGCTTCAGCGCCTGCCCACTGCTGTGGCTCCAACGAACAGTAGCAGCCAGACCTTCTCAGGCCTATCCACTTCATCAAGCAAATTATTCATTTACAAGCTAACTAATTAATAAGTTATTAATTAAAATTGATTTAGGTCCGAGATTCAGGGTCCAACTTAAAATCTCCACTTGTTGCCACAGCCAGTATTAACCAAATATCCAGCTGTTCCTTTCAAACCATTATGCACTTTTGTTTCACGTGGATTTAACGTGATGCCTATTTGTTCCGTTCTTTATAGCACTGAGATGGAGGACTGTGTTGAAGACCCTTATAAAGTCAGGGTATGGCCCACCTACTGCTCCTCCCAGCTCCACTGCCGTCTCAAGAAGGAAGCTAGGTTGGTTTGAAATAATTTAACAGCTATTTTTTAAATCACATTATTCAAAATTATTCGGACCAGCTCCTATTGCTTCAGGCCCTTTTTCTGTGTTTGCCCTCCTGAGATGTTACCTGTCTCCTCCATATCCTGGAAAGCAGTTGCTCATTGTCCAGTTTTTCAGACAGCTCCTTACACACCAGAAACCAGAACCCAGCCTCCCAGGGCTCCTTCTCTGGACTGGGGATGGTCCCTGTCAAGACACAGCGCTGCTCTCCACCCCCCCCAAAAAAAAACTTCAGAGACGCTCAAAACTCTCCCTGCCTCTTCCAGAGCAAAGACAGCCCTATCTCCCTTTCCCCACCTCTCCTTAGGCAAGCAGAAACCCTCCACACCGCTATTCCAGCTGCAAGTTGAGAGAAAACTGAACTCCTGTCGCAGCCTGGGTGATCAGTTTGGCTCACAGCACTGGGGCAAGAAATCCTGGCTAAATATCTGGGGTGGGTCGCCCACCCCAGAGGCTGATTGCCCACCCTGGGGATGGGTCACCCATCCCAGAAGCTGACTGCCCGCCCTGCAGGTGGGTCACCCACCGTGGAGGTGGGTCGCCCACCCCAGAGGCTGATTGCCCACCCTGGGGGTGGGTAACGCGCCGTGGAGGTGGGTCGCCCACCCCAGAGGCAGATCACTGAGCCTGGAGGTGGGTTGCCCACCGAGGGCTCGCGCTGCCCCCGTGGCCCTTGAGAACCGAGGCTGAGCAAAGGGAGTCTCAGGCACCGAGTCTCCACGTCCAGAGGGGCCTCGCGGCTCCACCTCCCCGCTCGCAGGCCGCTCCGTTCTCCCTTCTCAGAAGCCGAATTAAAACATGTCATTTAAAAYGAGCTAATTTTGCTTTAAAGGCTCCAAGCCCCGGTGAGCGCACCGCTCCCCTTGCGAATTGCCGCAGTATGTAGTTACTCTCACCGCGAGGGAGCTGCAGCTTATTTCAAGGTTGAATTTGTCCATTTTCCCATCCCTGGGACATTTATGTCTCCGGAAATAGTCGGGGGACAGCGCAGTCTATTATGGCAGAACTGTCACTGCCTTCAGTCAGATCTCTAGTCAGGAGGCTGGTTTCTAACTGCGATGTCACTCTGTCCCCCCTTCTTTATTCTCTATTTTTTTGAGCAATAGGGAAGACATGTATTTTATTTTCAAGCTTTTCTTTGCAATTGCAAGGGCTAGAAATATACTTTTCTAATGCTGAGACTCTTGCATGACTCTGCAACCAGTGACTTTAAAAACTACTTTAACTGAATCACTGCCCAGAAATCATCAAAGACTCGCGAAGCTGATGTCCATGGGAAGCGTTCAAACGCAGCACAGAACGTATGAGTCCTAAAGTGCCTAAAATTATCTTGTGTTATCTTTTGAAAACATGTCTCCACCCTCCATTCAGAATGACAACTTTTGGCAACAACAGGAAAACAGGAGTGACAGATGGCAACAAAATCTGGTACACAAACATGACAGTAGGCAATATAATGAACATTTCACCCACTCTTTCATTTATGCTAATCGCCGCTTTTGAACAACCTGAACTCTTATGCCAGACAGCCGCGGATCTGAAGCGTGCCACAGCAAGTCTCAGAGGGCCACCATCCTGAAACCAGGGTAAAACCCCCCCGGGCCACTCAGTGAGAATGAAATTAAAGTATTGCTAAGCCCCAGTGTGCTCTGACATCTCCTGAAAAACCCGTCCGTTTCCTAAAAAGCACATCAAACTCTCCTCCTGCAGAATTAGAACCAAACGCTATGTCTATGAAACACGGATAGTCCAGTTTTCTTGCTAGCCACTCTCCACCAAACCGGGATGAACCAGCCGTAATTTGCAGGCAAAGGGGAGAATTAGCGTTCTCGCAGTAAACGTATGGTGTGCTATCAAAGCATGCAAAAATTTTCTTTTAAAAATTCTTTCTTCTCAGACTAAGATCTCTGGTAAAAATTCAGTCCTCGTGGGAAAATGTTTACCATTTCATTCACAGCCCACTTATCTCACGCTGACATTCTCAGTGGAAGGTACTACGTCACCCACAAAATGCTTTTTATTTCCTATAAAAATGTAAATGAGCCTATTTTTTCCAACCACTTTATGTAATGAGCAGTATCTTTGCTCAATTATTTTGAAGACATGCTTTTATCCCCTACTTTATGCAGAAATCTCTAAGGCTGAAACCATTCCTCCCATTCCTTCCCTTACCTGGCGGTGCTTGCTCCTTTGCCTGCCGAGGCGAAGGCCTTCTGATGGTCCTGGGGTGGGGGTAGGACCTAAAAGCATCTTTGAGGCATCTTAGAGGTTATCAGCAACAAAATTTATTGTCCTGTGGGGATAAAATTAGTTTTGCCCCAAATAAATTGCCTTCATTTTCAGGAAAAAGATACAATTTGGGGCAATTGCACTCAGAGTTAGCCAAGATGTGCAATTGTACAGAACTGTATATATCTGTAATTATAAATGAGGCTAATGCTCCATTATGAAGATTTCCAGACACTTCCCTTTATAAGACACAGTTTTCATTTGCTTATAACACTGTCAAACATTAACTGCGTCAGATGAAATGTTATCTCCTGGGGCCAGCATCACAGCGAAATCTCGCAAGAAAAAAATTAAATTTTAGCCAAAACATTTCAGCTGCTTTGAGGAAAAAAAAATATATATGCCCTTGGTAGATTTCCAGTAACCACATCTGTAAATTCTACTCCTAGCCCCAGAAGATGGGGTTGGAGATAATCTTTGTATCAATGGTGCCCGTTGTCCTCATGAAAACCCACCCAAATTTGTCTGAACGGGGGAAAACACCCACCAGCATCCCCCACCCATGCTCTATGTGGGTAAATTTGTGCAGCACCTACCTTCATCGAGCTTCCACCATGTGCTGTGGGTGGTGGCTCGCTGCGGACCCTGCCGCTGCGTTCGTTGGGACCACGTGCGCAGGGCTGAGCTGCAGCGCAGAGGGTGAGGAGAGCTAATGCTCAGCAGTCACTGGGTGGCCAAAAATCAAGGCTGTAAGAAGGGTCATTTGGTGCCCTGGGGCTCTCGTGTTGGGAGAAACAAGACTCATTCCCCATTTAACTTTTCCAGTCCTCTGCCTTCTTTCCTTCAGTCATCTCCTGCTGTGGATGAAGAATCCCAGCCTGTTTAGTTGTTCCTTGTATAGAAGATACTCAACGTCTTTAATCATCCCTGTTGCCCATTTCTACCTCTTCCAGCTCTAATACACAAAGAAACATCTCTTTTGTGTTGGGGGACCTGAACTGCACAGGAGTAGTCAAAGCACAAGCCCACCATGGATGGAGGCATGCCAGATAAGTGCTTTCTATTTTGCTCTCTCTATAATTCCTAAAAAAACCACCCCAACCCAAATCCTGGCCTCAGAAATGTTCCTGCGGGAAAAACACTGACCAGCATGGCTGGGGTCTTCTGGAGGCATCTAGTAGTCCCCAGGCACTCTGCACAGCGATCACCGGCTCAGCCAACCCTCAGAAACAACACTGCTCCCTTTAAGCAGCTCCTCCCTTGAAAGAAGGCTGTTTTGGACTCATAATGCTCCTGCTCAGCTGGTTTGTGCCTACAGGTGGCTCCCAGCCCATGCGCTGTCTCTGTTGTCTCAGGTCTAGCAAGGGGACATTGCTAGACCTGACTTTCCAGGCTTGTGTCCCCTGAGCAGCCCTCTTGCTCAGATTAATGCCCATTTTGAAACGTCCATCCAAGTGTGTTCCAGATGACATCTTTGACATCTTCTCTTTGAAACACTTCTCTTCCCCTGCCTTGCTCTTAACAAGCCCAGTGTCCTGTGTAGACCACTAATGTCCACATGGACCAGGATGCCCACAGATCACCTGATGGCTGTGGACTGTGCTGCAGACATCGGATGACYCCAGCGACAGGACAACCTCTGGCTGAAGGAGGACGCTTTGGTGGGGAGCTGGGCTCAGCAGCACTACGCAGCAGCCATGTGGCGCGAGGTTTCCCATGTCCAAAGAGCACCCCACGGCCACGGCCATCTGTGGTCGCTCCAGCCTTTCACCAGTCTGCTGCAAACCACGTAGCCGCAGACGAACTGACCGTTAGGGCTGCTGTGCTGAATGTGGGGCCCATTGCTCCACAGGTACGTCTGCCGTAATTCAAAAGATTTGCAAAACCTCGGGGATTTCTTGTTTTTCGAGTTTTTTCAAGGCTTTGCACATACAAGGGCTTCCCGTTCTCTGCCTCCTGTGCTTCCCCCTTGCCCTGCCAAGTTCCAGAGTTTGGAAACCAGATGTGATGTTTCTCCGTTTTGCTCCAGGACGTGGTGGACTGGCTGGCGAGTCGGCTGGCAGGAAGGGATTTGGCCTGGAACAGCGGGAGAAGGTGGGATCTGTTGCTCGTACTTTGTAATGGAAAAGGGAAAATCTCTCTGTCCTGCTGACAGCACAAGCTGCCCCTGCAGCGGGGAACGCTGGCTCGCAAGGACGCGGCTCGCTGTCTGATGCCACGGCTGCAGGAGGGAGAAGCTGGGTGTCCCGAGGGGCGAAGCGGGCTTTGGAGGTGCAGGATGCCTGGCGCCGCCCCTCCRAGAGCTCAGCAGTGATTTCTGCCTCAGCGTTATCCCTACGCTCCGACCCGCGGGACGTCCRAGACCGCGCGCCGGGGGTGGGTCCTCGGCCACCTGCTCGCTTAGGAGCGTGCGACCGGGGGGTTCCCACGGCCGGGGCCCCTGGTGCCCTGGTGTCCCACAGCCGTGGGACAGGGCGCGCAGGGGCAGGGGCTGGGACTGGCGCGTCGGCCGGGGAAGAGCAGAGCCGCCGAGGGGCAGAGCGGGGCCAAGACCCCCGGCCGCGCTGAGCTCGGCCGGGACCCGCTCCGCGTCCCTAACGCGTGTTTTGCCTGCTCGCTGGACATGCTCAAAGTTCACTGTGCTATAAATACCCCGGCGCAGGGACTGCCAGCGTCCGCGCGGCTGCTAAAATGGAACGGGGTTTAGTTGCCGTTAACCCTTCGGGCGCACAACTCCGCTAAGCACGGCTTGCACGCGAGGAATCGTCTGCTTGAGAAACGTTTCCGATGCCAGAAGAGTGCAGCAAAAGCCTTCTTTGGGCTGGTTCCCCGCCGAGAAACTCCCCGGGGCTCGTTTCGTGCCGCGGCTTGGCACCCAGGAGCGGGGGAGCGAAGCGGGGCCGGTCGAGCCGCCAACAGAGCAGCGAGAACCCCCTAAAAGCAAACAGAAATGCGTTAAATCAGCACAAGGTGCTGCTTCGGCTCCCGTCCCACCACTCCCCGCGTGCCCGTGAGCGCCGAGCCTCCGCGCCGGGCGGTTTTGGGTGCCCCGCCGCAGCGCGCTCCTTCCAGCGGCGGGGCTGCACGGCTGCACTGCGCGGCTGGACGCCACCGTGCAGCGGCCGCGGCAAAGGCGCCGGGTGGGCGGCGCTAGGGGGAGRTAAAGGCCGGGACAAGCCGGGCCGGACACCGTCACCGGCCCCGGCCTGTCCCCAGGGTCGCCGCGTGCCCGGCCGCCCTGCCCTGGGCCGCCCGCCGGGAYGAGGGCAAGCGCCGCCGGGCTCCTGCTCTCCGCAGCGGCACATGATGCTGGGGTCCCCTGCTTTCCTGGGAATACCGCGAGAGGGAAAGTCTTTAGGCGGCGGCCGCCTGCAGCAGGTGTAAAAGCAACCGGCTGCCTTCTGCCCRCTCTAAACAGCACCTGGAGATGCACGCAGCGAGGAAAGCTGTGCGCGGGACGAGGGCCGATGGCGACAGACGTGGCCGGGGACCGGGCAGAGGCGCACGGGGGACGGACGGGGCGAGACCGCGGCGGGAACCGGCCCCGTCGCAGCCCCCGGCTCCCCCGTCCTGGCCCAGCGGCAGCCCGCGGACGCAGCCGTCAGCCAAGACCCGGGGTCCCCTGCGGCTGGAAACCGTTTCGGGGTGCGGGGATGAGTCGCGGCCTCCCAGACCCCCTGCGCGGGAGGGCGCTGGACGCCGGCGGCTCCTTGCACTGCGCAAAGCGCTCCCTCGGCTGCGGAGCAGCGCTGCTCCCTGGCATCCCGGTTTTGAGCACAACCTTAGGCAGCGCCGCCGTCCCTCGCTAGCGCTTGACGCTTGTTAGGGCTCCAGCTGACGAAACTTTTTCAGCCTCCTCTCTCTTAAACTCAGTGTCCGTCTGTCAATCCCGGAGGGGAAGGCGGTAATTCAATAGGGACGTTGGCGCCGGACCTGGGCGGTGGGATGCGAGGAGGGAGCAGGCAGAGGGGCTCCCGGGACAGGGTGTTATCCGAGCCCCCGCGGGAGTGACGTGTCTTTGCCACGAAGCCAGTTGGTGAGAGCAGAAGGAGGGAGCAAGCTCGTCAGGGCTCGGCCCCGCGCCGCTGCTCCCGGCCCCCAACTCGTCGGCCGCTCCGGGCGCGCGGACTTACGGCTGCGACCACGCGACATCCGTCCCCGATGGGTTCGTGGCTCCCCACGAGCCGAGTCCTCGGTCCCTTCCAGGCCGGGAAAAACAGCAAGTTCAAGATCTTGGGCTGGAAACAGGCAGAATTAGGGGTTAATGTGAATTATCTTGTGATGATATTCCAGCATTCAGGACGACGTCCTGTTCCCGTAAGCCACCCTGCAATGYGGCTCTCCAGCAGAACCGAGGCCACTGGGCCCTCCATGCTCGCCTTGGCCTCCGCGGGGAGGCAGCACCCTGCGGCCCCGCCGGAGCCCCCGCGCGCGGCCCCGCGCTGCCGAGGCCGACCCCAGGACGCCTCGGGGCGAAGCACCCGCTGCCGCAGCAAGCGCGAAGGCCTCGCACCGCCTTTCGCTGTAATTACAGGCACAAAGCATTGCCATGGCAGCGTCTCTGAACACATGCAGAATACGCCTAGCTTCATTCCAAAAATGGTGCAAATCTCCCAGCTTTCAGGGCTTTAGGCTTCCCCTGCCCTCCCGGGAAGATGGCAGGAGACGGCAGGCGCCTCCCGGGTGCGAGGGATGAGGGACCCTGAGCAGAGCGCGGCCTCGGAGCTCGGTGGTGACGCCCGCGTCCTCCGCATCGTATCTCATTAAAAACCCCCTTGTTTGGGGATGCATCGGCTCGGGACGGGTCCTTCAGCGCGGTGCCCCGAAGCCAGGTCCCTCCCAGGGGCCTGCCCTGAGCGTCTTTACAGCTTTTTGCTGTTTTTCCTCCCTCTGGCCTTTTTGCTGTTTAAACACAGCAGGGGGTCACCCTCCTCCTCCTCCTCGGCCCAGGCTGGGGCTGCCTTTGGCGGAGGTTCAGGGCCCCGATGGCCCTGGGAGCTCGCGGGGCAGGTCGCAGCGCACAACGCTGGCTGGGAGAGCAGGGCCGGGGCCGGCCGCAGCCGGGAAGTAAGAAAAGGACGCAGAGAAAGTCTCTGCCCCGGTGGTGGTGGGCGAGGAAGGCCGGGCTGCCACCTCCTCCTCCTCACGCCCCTCGGYCGGCCTGGATGCCGCCGTTCGCGCCGTCAGGGCAGCGGCAGCTCGGTGGCTCCCCTCGGCCGGACACGGGGATCTCCTGCCCTGCCAGGACCGGGGGCAAGCGCCGGTGCGGGGGCAGCCGGCACCTCCCTGCCGCCCCCGGCTGTCCGGGATAAACCGCCGCAAATTAAAAATAGGTAACCCAGCTCCCGCCAAAGGCTCCTGCTCTCCGACGCCCCTTGCCAAGTTTAACACGGTTGCTTGTCTTAAAGCTTCGACTACAAAGCATATGCAGGACAGATGGATGTGAGGTTTATAAGATAATTAAGCATGTTAATGAAGTTCATTTGCATCCAGTTCTTAAATTCCCATAAACTCGGCAAAGCTGTGAAGCGAGGATTGCCGCTCGACACCGCAAAGCGACAAAATGTAGTTACCAAAAGCAAAACAATGATTAACAAGCGGGAACAAAAGCCGGCCGAAGCCCCCCGAGCCTCGCGGATCCTTTGGCAGGTCCCGGCTCCCCCAAGTGCTGCGGCAAAGCTGCGCTGAATTATGCAACTAACTGGTGATTAAGTGGCAATCTTAATTGAATACAAATTGCTTAAGGGCCTTGGGCTGGACTGAAATGTTATGAAAGTCGGGAGAGCGCAAGGGGGGGGGGAATTCTTCTTCAAAGAAGGGAGATTTCACCCCAGAGACGGAGAAAAATCTTTTCAAGTGCAGCAAAAATTAAAGCCAATCCTGGGCGCAGGGAGCCCTGCCAGGGGCCGAGTCCTCGAGGTGGTCACATGCTGCTCTCCTCCAAATCCCCCCGCAGGACCGGGGGCCAAGGGCCAGTCGCTCCCACCCTCGGAGAGCTGGATGTCCCCGGGGCAAAGAGACCGTAAGATCTTCAGGAGCAGCCCAACGCCGAGAGCGACCAGCCGCAGCTCCGAGGGAACTGGGCTCCTAAACCTCCTGCTCCTCGCTTTCCTCACTGCTGCGGGAGGTTCCAGCCGCACGAATTTGCATCTCTCTTACCCCAGAGTTGATGTTGGCTCATTAGAAACAGTCGACCCCGAGCAAGCCGGCCGGCAGCAGGCGCAGCCTGTGACCTCCACGCCAAGCTACGAAAGCCAAGGGACGAGTTAATACTTCATCCAGCGTGAACTTGGCCTTTGCTGTCATGAAACAAAAAGAAGCAGGAGCAACGGCTACTGCAGTGCTTTCCCGGACCGCAGCACGGAGTTATCCCCGCACTGCCTGGAGGCAGGGAGAAAAGGCCTTGAGCCGCCAGACCCGTCCTGGAGCTCCTCCGCGGCCCAGCTCGGCCCAGGTTGCACCGGTGGCCACAGGCAGCAAACACAGGGCAGCCTTTCGGGAACTGCTCCGAAATACGTCCCTGAGATTACAGGGCTGAAAATCTTTGGGCTTTTCCCATCCTCAACCGCCCCAATGAATGAAGCAAACATAGGAAGCCAATGTTTTTAAATATGTCCAGCCTCTGTGCAGACTCCATTTTTCACCATGAACTTAGGTACAGAAAGATAAGAAACTTCAAAATGGGGTTACTTTGGGAGAAGACAATGTAATTGAAAAGGAAAACAGGAAGACTGGATTTATTTGAAACGCCCTTGTAAGATTTATTAAAAAATATCCCTTGGCAGTTCACAATCACCATGATCTACAATAGAAAACCAGTCTGATAACATTTGAGCAGTTTTCACCTACAATAGAAGGCTAACACCCAGGAACACTCGAGCATCGCTTAAATACATGTATTGGTAGAAAGTCCTGGGTTGTCATCGAATAATATGGTGGTATCTGCTGGCTATTGGTTGGCTGTAGAGTGAATTGCACCACGGGTGCGTTATACAAGTGCTCTGATACTTACCTTGTCTTTGGAAAAAATTAAGAATATGGGGGAAAGCAGAAACACAGCACCCTCATAAACATCAGACTTCACCTCTCAGTGACTGCAGGAGGACCAAGTCCTTAGTGGGACATCTGCTGCAACCCCCAGCATGGCAGGGGAGAGTGAACCCAAGCCACCAGGATGTGGCTGTCCCATTGAACCTGCACCATCACTTACGGCAGCACAGCCCCTCATTAGCAGATAAAAATCAGAAAAGGGTTTATCAGTTTAAGGACATGATGACTGTAGATATCTATGGTCACGAGCTGGCAGAAGGATATGGGCACAGTGCCTGGGGTCGARGAGGCGAGCAGTGAATCCAGAAGAAACCTTCAAGTGTTCCAGGTCAGAACCTTGTTTTGCAGGGGCACAGACCAGTCCTTCGCTTTGTTAAATTTAATGTATTTTTCTCCTGGTGAAACCCAATGAAAATACAATGGGATACTTAAAGGAGACCCCGAGAGAAGGGTGTGGGGTGGGGTGGGGTGGGGTGTGAGCAAGAGAGATGGACAGAGAGAGATTCTGCTGCTGCTGACCCACCTACAGCTGCCCAGCACGTTTGGCTCTTCCTGCTGGACAAACTTAGACTTTGAACGTGCTAATAAGGCCTGGCTTCCCAGACGATTATTCCTGCTCAGCTGCTTCTTTTTCTGTGGACTCTTACTCTAGAATAAGAATGCCAAACTCTGAATTAATTTAATCCACTTTCAAAGTGGATTACGATAATTTGAATAAGGCCCTGGTATTCCAGAATAAAACATCCACACTGTCTGCTAAATAAAAAAAATACATATATAACTATTTTGAATTCACATCCAACTTGAGCCAGAGCAACCTCCCAGCAGGGCAAAGCCTCACCCCCGGCTCTGCCCCGCAGCCGAACCTCTCGCCGCAGTCAGCTGGGGCAGCGCGATGGCTTCCTAGCACTGTCGCTTGGGCTGCTGTAGAGCCCATTCCCAAAGCCCTTCAAAGCAGTATAAGATGAGCAAAAAGCAGGAAGGATTCTTTTTCTAAACCACTATTGAGAACACGAAGGTCATTTACCACCAACCAGCAATTAAGGGGGCAGCGGGTCTATGTTTTGGGCTACAAATCCTTTAGCACTTCAGATATATGCCTTATCAAAAATGAACTTAGTGGTTTCATGGTTTGTCAAAGAAACATTGTAAAAAGCCAGAATCAAAATAAAGGATTCAAAAACTTAGGTTCCAAACTATTATTCTTCGAAACAGTGTGCAAATGGCACAAGATTCCACTTGAAGTTGTGCTGAAGCAAAAATAAAAAAGCAAACAAATTTTAAGTTGACATACTGTATTGTGAATTACTTTCTCAGCTTTTCTACATCTAAGATAGCATGAAATGATCTGCGATACAGTAAAACAGTTTAATATACAATTGATTACAGATCCGTAGTAACGAGTCAAAGATAATATGCATTTTATCTATATACATATATAGCTTAGTATTTCACAGATACAACTTTCTTCCATTTCTGTTTTGTCAACAAAGCATATGCAGAATATTTACAGTTAAGTTGCCGAAAGGAAGCCCCGTCCCCCCTAGCAAAAGTAACCTGGCAGAAGTTCCAAACTTCCCCGTGTAAGCATTTGTAAACAGGCCGTTTCTGTCTTTTTGCAAAAAGGGAGGGGAGACCGTAGTGCGACTACGGGGTTTGCTGGGGCTGGAAAGGAGAAGAAACCAAAGACATCACGAAGAAACAATTTCCAGCTAACCCTTCTCTTTTTTTTTTTTTTTTTCTCCTTTAACTGGAAACCGTTCCCAATTAATGTTTAACACTTTCTGTACAATCTCTGTGTGTGCTCGTGCACGGGCAGGCGGTGCTAGCGAGTCCCGGGTAATACTGCAGAGGCAGCTTGTAAGGGGAGCAGGTAACGGCCTGGAGCCTCTCTGAGCTTCCAGCTCTGCATCGCTGCCAGGAGAGCACAAGTCACGTCTTTGCCAAACTCGCGACTATTTGTTAAACAAAAGCAAACTCTGCTTTGAGAGTCTCGCTTCCCCGGAGAACCGCTTGCAGGCTGCTTGGAAGCAGGGAACACCCCAGCCAGGCACCACCGCTCTCTGCACGCAGCAATTGCTTATATAGTGTCCTATATACGTGTAATACTGTATAAACTAAGGTATGAAAAAGCCCAAACTCAACCCAACCCCACCACCCGGCTTCGGTGCGGTGCGACAGCAGTGTCCGAATTTCTAGTGCACGTTTTTAATATCCAGCTGAAACTTCCTCACAGGGAAACGTGAAGCAGAACCAAGAGGCGAAGAGGGAAGACGTCCTTACAGAGCCATGGAACAAAGTCGCAATTAATCAGCCATCGGGCTGAACGGGAACTGCCTCGACCCGTCGGGACGCTGCCCGGCGCGCGAATCACAGCCATTAATTCTCTCCGTAAATACCCACAACCTCGTCGGCCGAGAGGGGAACCTGAGCTGCAGCAGGACGGTGAGCGAAGCCTGCTCGCGCCTGGGTGCCGTGAGACCTTGGCGCAGGCAGGACGGCAGCGCCGGCGGCCGGGCCGGCTCCTCGCCCCGCGGCACCCAGAGCGGAGCTAAGCGCCTCCCCGCCTYGCCGGGCTTTCCGTACAACGATACTTTTTCATTTATATCGTTGCCTTCTCCTTCTCTTAATGCAGCGGGACTGAAAAGAGACGGGGCGGAGAAGGAAGCATCCAGTCCTCACCTACCATCTACACGACTCTTTATGCTAAGTTAAAAACACTGATTCAARGGAAGAAGGAGCTGTTAAGATAAATCCAATATAAAGAAAATCATACCAGCCCTGTAGGAGTTAGATGACCTTCCTGAGAGCACAAGGGGGGCACATTTCTGTGTGTTCCTTGTTAATCCGGTGAGCGTGGCCAAGGTCCGTATCATCTTTGGATACTATTACGGCCTCCTCACAAACGGGGGGCGCCCACGATTTAGCCTATAAATTCTGAAATGCCCAGCACAAACTTGCAACCGCGTTCTGTCCCTAAGCAGATGCCAGCGCTAGTTAAGGCTCTTGGCTTTGAAGGGTTTATTACTCTGGAAGTTTAAAGCTGTACTCGCAAGAGGGTGCAAGTCCCTGTCTCAGCGTAGGTTTAGCGACATGGCCTCAGAAGACTAGAAGTAACAGTTTAGGAGGTTAAATTAGGGGGAAGGTTGCTCTAGCAACTGCACACACAAAACATACCAAAAAAGTACGGCGGCGGTGGTGGTACGAGTGTCTTAGTACCTGCGTGGTGGCTGAACCCCCTTTCGGACAGCGATACAGAACAGATGGCTGCAATATYGCAAAAACTCCTCCTTCAGACAAATTGCGAGCAGGCAACAGCAAGATGCAACTAGAGAGCTAACATTATAAATAAACTTCAAGTGAAATCAAAGGCGAAGTTGCAAGGATGTTCAAAAGTTTCAAGGGGGCAACCAGCTTCCATAGGCGCATACCCAGGAACGGGCGCGCGTGCACACAAATACACCCATGCTTGTTTTTGCTGTACCCCACACAGCATTTTTTTCCCTCCCCTGAGCTTATCGCTTTCTCAAAGAATTGATAAAAACTGCCTCTGAATTGCAAACTAATATTTAGCCAATATATTAGCTAGAAATAAGTGAACATATTAATAACTAAGGGAGCAAATGAAAGTACTTTAGCGAGTTTGCTTTGACACCATCTGAATTACGATTCTCAAAAAGCTCAAATTATGGACACGCACAAACCACAGCTCTGACAACGATCCCTTGCTGGATGCTCAGCTTCAACCTCCACTGCATGTAATTGCTAATGTTAGCTATAAATGACAAACCAATTAGAGCAGCGCTGATTAAAGAGCTGAAAATTATAATTTTAATAACTGTTCCCATGCTATCACCCCCTTTGCATTTCTTAAGATTCACTGAGCATTGCAGCTTCCGGAGATTAAAACACGTGTTGCTAGAGCGAGTCAAAAAACAGTGAAAGAACAGAATAAAACACATACAAAAGAAGACTGAAGGCTAAAATGCAAAACTCAGGCACAGCAGCCTGAAGGTCTCTTTCTATAATCGTAAGACGCCAATGACCGCGTCCTTTCTACCGCGTGGCGGCTTGCAGAGGTGCACGTGAACCAGCTGCTGGAAAGGATGTTCAGCGTACCGCACCTGGACTGGCGCACGTCGAGACGCGTGGCACCGGCCTTCTGCCACGCGATCAGGCAAACACGTGGTTAGCAGCTACGGTAAGGAACCAGGAGAAAGCTTTAAATCTCTTCTAGCAATCGATTTCTTCCACAATAATCCCCTTTCTCAAAGCCTACTGTCAGCTCTCCAATAGACGTAGCAAGCGGTTGCATTCATGTCCTATAGCCAGTTAACTCAGCTGTAGACAAATTTAAATGGTTTTATACGGAAAACTTCCATGATTTTTTCTGCCACTTTTATTCTTGTTTCTCTCCATGTACACAACACACCTCCAAACTCATTCCCCCAACCCCACCGGCTGTTAAAACCAAACCTGTTTCACACCTACTTCAGTTTCTGCTCGAGCCTCTCCAGAGCCTGACGTGATTTTAAACAAACTCTAATAAGACAAAGATGATAAGCTCCTGCCCTCTGATCTTCACTGACAAAATAACTCCTTCTCACCACTCAGAGTGCAGAATTCGGAGGGTAGGATTCAAGCAGACTTAAAAAAACCCATGTCCGTTTTAAGGCTCCCTCATCCTACCACAGAACTTAGTGGATTCTTCAGCCCACAGGGAAATAGAGGCTCTGCTTCATACCTGATAAACTTCCCGGGACTTCAGCCAAGCAAAGACATCAACCTGGAAATTAGAGACCAGTCTTTGAAACAACCTGCCATCTCGTTTCATGGCCACCTTCTCTTTTTACTCAGTGATTTCACGGAATTCAGTGGCTGGCATGGTATTAAATGCTTATCCCATATTTTGCCACCAGATCAGCAGGCCTCATGCTACTTTCAAGAAGGATCTTAAGTTTCAGGGGACAACACAGAGGTAGCTTTGGACATGGAAAGGTCTAAATTTTCAGATGGATAGTTAAAAATCAATTCAATTGATTGAATTGATTTTTAACTATGTCAATGTATTAGTGCAGCACAGTTTCTTTATGCCTGATCGCCTGACCTGGAAACATGGATGTTACTGTATAGCATATTTCTTGGACTGTGTATGCTTGCGCAGTGAGAAAAAAAAAAAAAATCATTATACTATATCCCACGCTGGTCACACCATATTTTTACAAGCAGGCCTTGGTATTCTGCCTCTCAAGTTTCCTTTACCACACATTTTAGCAGAAAATGATCCATGATTTCACAGCTCGACAGAAAATCTTCAGACCATTGGACCATTCAAACTAACCACCTAGAGGACTACCGTTTGTTTGCAGGAATTAGTGTTTCACGGTTGTAGTTTCCAACTTATTTTTTATAGGACTTTGCAAAATTCTACAGCCACTGGCTGTTGAGAATATTCTTAGTAACAACGAGTAGTAATTCAGTTTTTTTTTCCTTAAAAGTTGTCCCCCTGGAAACCCAAACAATGACTGTTACAGCCTACACAGAGATCTTAAAGAAGAAAAAAAAAATTCTTGGAATAAATGACTTTCCTGCACACGTTCTCTGAACAATTCTGATGTTCCACATATAATTAGCTAAGTTTCAGAAATAATCTCAGACCCAGAGTGGACAGCAGACCTGCATTTCTGAAGTTTTCTACTGTGGAAAGTAAGCAGAATTACTATTTTTTGTTTGACCACACTCCTTTTCCAAATAACAACCATCCCCACAATATAATTTTAAAGCAAGAAGCCTCAAACTTAGCAAACGAATGAAGCACACCCTTTCTGTAATCCTGCTCCCTTTCCACGGGCCATTTTCACCGCCTGGGAGTGCTCTGATGGACACGGACCCTTTCAAACGCCGCTTCCGTGAATTCCAGCACCGCCAGCAGCTTCACTTGATTTTATTTCTTATTCTCCTCTGCTTTTGAACGCTTGCTAAGACTCAGGGTAAAACCTTTTCTTTTTTGGCGAGATGAAAATGTTATTTTTCACAGAATTCTTCGGTTTAACTACTTGGACGTCCCTGCTACTCTCCTCTATCTTCTGTTAAGCAGCGTAGTGATAACGCAAGGGGAAAGCTGCAGCTGCGACTGGGCAAATGCACCAGAACTGAAATACCAAAGCAAATGYACTATTCCTCTTTATATTAGGCAATGCAGAGAGAGGCAAGCAGCAGTCAGAGCAGTTGAAATGGTGAGCAAAACATGGGAAACCACGAGCCGGCAATAACAGAATTCAAATGCTGCTGTGAAAAACAGGAGCTCTGGTCTAGCAAAGGTGAGGAATAGGGGGGTGAGAACCTCTCCCCACATCCCGTCCGCTCGAAAAACACAAGGCTGCGGCACAAAAGAAGTGAGAAAAAAAAACAACCCCAAGCCACGCGCGAAGCCAATCAGATTATAACCAACTTGAGGCGTTCACAGTCTCTCAGTGCTCTGCAACATTGGAAAACAAAGGTCAGAAGTCAGTGACTGCTCACCGTCAACATTTTTGTTTTTAATGCAGGAGCTGGATGTGGCACTCACTGGAAACAC
Organism: Apteryx rowi; assembly: GCF_003343035.1. Taxonomy (NCBI): domain Eukaryota; kingdom Metazoa; phylum Chordata; class Aves; order Apterygiformes; family Apterygidae; genus Apteryx; species Apteryx rowi. The sequence continues at coordinate 509,218 of NW_020448586.1, forward strand.
TAAATTTGAAAACTTCTAAAATTCAGAATCAAAGTTTTAGAAAGAAGTTAGAGTTTGGCAATTTTAAACTGCGAGACACCCTAAAAGCTTGGTTCTTTAATCAAGAATCAGCTCTTCTTTACCTAAAAGCTCGTACGCATACAATTTTTTGTTAACAGCGCCTTTCACTTTTCTTCTGAAAAGCCTGTTTTCCATGTTTTGGACCTAAAGTAAGAGTCTCCAACTATTCTTTTTCCCCATAAAGCCCTTTCCCTGTTGCCAATCAGTGCTAACCTAACTCTGGGCAAAGGTTTATTGCTAACCTGTCAGAGAGTCCACCCTCTCCACCCCTGTGTTGTCACCTCCAAACCCTGGTGCACTTTGTATTGGAGAAGAGCAGCGAGAAAGCAGAGAGGCAGCTTGTGTCTTCACCCTTCTCTGCTCGAAGCACTGAGGACATTGTGACTCTTAGGTTAAGCAAAAGGGAATAATCCTAAATTCTGGGCAGCAAAAAGCAAGTCTGCTCTTATCTCAAAATCAGAAACACCAAAAATAAATAAATGGAAATGCCATTTGGTTTTTTTTTGGCATGAAAAATCAACTCAGTTTCACTGAAGTAGCTGTGAGAAAAAAACCATTTTTGTGTGCTAGCAGCAGGTTAAGACGACACTGCAGAAAATATTCAGCATATTCCTCATTAGTCTAAGCGCTAGAACAACTCCTGCAAGCGAATTGTGCCAGAAGGCAATAACTGGGCTAGCAAACATTCAGCAGTCTTCCCTCCCCGGATAATTTTGAAATGATCAGTATTAACACATCCTAAAAATAGAAGCGCAATGCAACAACGCACTGACTATTCTTGCAGAACACGTTGCCAGTCGCCTGGCCAACTCGGCCACTTTTACACCGTGCTTAGACAACAGGGCTGGCACTACCAGAACAAGCTCGGAAGGTATTTTAATTCAATTAACATTGATCACGGCCTCCTGCAAGCGAATGCGTAACACGGCTGCCTTCGGCTCTGAGGCACGCAGAGATGCCATTAAAAAYGCCTACGGAATAATTTTTGCAAGTATCGGGACATCTTTTGAAAGGCATAAAAGGAAGATGAGAGGGTTCAGCTCCCGCTGGTTTTCACCAGAAAATAGGTATCTACTTGCTCCTTGTGCCTTTGAAAAATCTCACTATTTAAACTTGCCACTGAGAGCTCAGCTTCTTGATTTTGTATCGACACCGCATTAAAAAAATATATTCAAAACCTTTGAAAGAAGAACGGCAATCTCTACAGCTGAAGTTGTTAAATGTTTGTTGCTGTTCTGGTGGCAATAAGCAAACAGAGGTACAACCTGTTACTCAACTTTTCATGACTGTTTTCCAATTTTAAGGCAGAGTAACGTTGCCTGCAGTCAGCTCTCTATGGAGAACAAATCCATTCCAAGAGCAGACAACAGCCCTTGATTTCGGCGCCCATTAATATTTCCATCCTGGGTCATTTTATTTGCTTAGTGCCAACAGAAAAGAGGCCCTGGGACTTTTTGGTATTCTGATGTTACCAGGAAACTACCAGTACTCCCCCAGCACCCCACCACGATCAGCACGGGAGCGTTATTCGTTTTACAGGCCCGAGGATGAGGCCTTCGTATTATGCAGTGCATCAATTCAGTAATTCGAGAAAGGCGCTTTCAGTCCTGGGCCCTGTTCCAGTACCTGGACTCTCCTGCTCCCGTTAAGTTTAGTCACAGCGTGCAAAGCTCTCGCTGCTGCAGGACTGCTGCTGGTGGAGGTCTAGTTATTGTGCCGTATTTAACACGAGAGAGAAGCGGGCACGTCTTGATTGAACTTTGCCAGGATACACAGCTGATCAATGAGAGAGAAATGCTATTTTACCGCTGGATAGAGTTGTCTCTATAAAAATCAGGAGAAATAAGTGAAAGGCAAAAAGGGTTTAGCAACTTTGAGACACCTAATATAACACTAGCAGGCATGTAAACAATTCAGACGATGTTAACCCCTCTACTGTAAGAAAAGAAATACTGACATACACTGACACGACTGAAACAAGAATCCTAAAGAGGGTTTCAAGAATACATTCTTTGGATGCAAGAGGTATTTGCAGAGTTATACTACCTGAAAGTTGGAAGTGCAACCCAATAAGAAGGGGGACGGGCGGCGGGGAGGGACTATTTTCAATTTACTGACAAGGAAGGCTGTTGTAGAACTGTGCACTAGGAAAAACATTATATTGTTGCTTGTCAGGAGCAGCCCCAAAACAGGCTTACAGCATCTGTGACAAAAGGGTACGAGCTTGAGTACCCAGTATTTTTTGTGTGCTGGGAGACTGAGCAAGTAAGGTTCATTTTAAATAGCGTTCATGTCAAACCTAATTTAAAGATGCATAAACAGCAGTTTTTCTGAGAACAGTGTACAGAACCTTGTGTAATGTAACTGAGATCCAAAAATCCCATAGACTGACATTTGACAAAGGCTTCAAGAGCTCCGTGCTCACCATGGAGTATAGATGGATCTCACATAGCTGAATAGGAACTTCACAACGTATATATTTATTATTACTCAAACTCCACAAAATCACACCGGGAATAGAAAGAAGTATCAATATATTCTGCTTTCAGTTCAGATGGAAAGAAATAATTAGAAAACATATCAATACGCAGACAATACAGCATTGCATTTCACCAGCTTTTCCCTGGCTAATGAACTTATTTTGGGCACAAAAATTCTTTCATTTCATTTGGCATCGCAAGGAGTTGGCTAAACCGGAATAATTGAATAATCAGTATTATCCAAAGTGGGGCATCAAATGTAAGTGGAAGAGGTGACGGAAGCATGCAAAGGGAGGACTGGTATAGTCTAAGGCCCCAATCCTGCAGCTACCTCTGTGCAAGCGGATTCCTGTGCTCCTGCAGATCCTCGGTCACAGGGATCTGCGCAAAGTCGTCTGCAGGGCTGGGCAGTTATTGTGCTTCTCAGCTCACAATGAAGGACTCTCTCCCTATTCCTGCTTTCAGCGGCGCACAGGGAACGCGCTGTTCTATTCCCTGCTGCAAAAGCACAGTGTAGGGGGCAAATCCTGAAAAATATTGTGCAGCACCATTAATTCAGTACAGAGGGAAGCTGGGATCCTCAAACGCGTTTGGTGGCTTCGGAAGTTTCTCCAGCTTTGAAACGAATATTGCCTAGGTAACATCCTCACAGTGGTTGGTAGTTCAAAGAGGCTGAAACACTACTGGACTTCTTATTACTCTTATTAAACCAATTAACAGCTCGCCTCTCCTAATCCCTTCCACAAAACCCAAATAAAAATAGACATAAAATAAATAAATAAATAAAGGCATCCCCAAAACATTTATTTAGCGTTTCTTGCTCTCAGATCAGACCAGCTTTCGAGATACCAACTTCACCTACCTTCGCAAATTCAGCTAGGGGGTGGAGCAAAGTGAACCTGCTTTAGCCGCTCAAGACCTGAATTGTAACACTCGTACGGTCACTTGTCTGCTTTTGGAACCCTGTCCTGAGAGTCGGTGAAGTCCGAACCCTGATTCCGCTCCCAAGTGTCAGTAACTCATTGGCATTACGGAAAACAAGTGTATCCAAAGCACACCATTGGCATGCTAAGTTTGAGGAAAGCATCGGTACAGGAGAATAAAACTACAGCAGTTGTTCAGCCAACTCTAACTAAACGTTAAGCCACTGCAGAACTCCTCCTCCAGCCCAACACAAGGAAAATTGTGTCACCCCCTCGCCAAGACATTCTTTTGTGGTACATTACTGGCACTTTATGTCAGTCTYGTATGGTAGATACATGCACGTTTGTCTGTGTGTTTACATACAAAAGGTCTGATAACAGTAAAATATTGTTCAGATAGATATAAAAAACCCAAGGAGTTGCATTAGCCAAAAAAAGTGTTTTGTGAGAAACAACAATAAAAATGATATAACCACAGCTTTCTTTTCTTCAAAATTAGATAAATACCCAAAGCTATGATTTCACTTGGGGCCTCTGTACCTTGACAGGGAGTCCAATGGAGTATATCTGAAGGCACTTAATATCCTCTACTCAGCTGAAAGATGGTTGCACAGGGAGCTGGGGAGCTTGGGATGGGATCTGGGGCATGGAGGAAAGAGATGGATGAAAACAAGCCCTGAAGAACTGTGATCCACACAGCATCAGGCACTGAAATGAAAACAAACGTACAACCCAGGTGTTGAGAAGGTCTCTCTTCAAAAAGAAAACTGCCAATTGCAAATGTCTTTGTGTTTCTATTGACAGAGCACTTCATGCAACTCTGACAGTGCATCATACACTCTTAGAGATATTTAGCTTTGTCAGTTCATTGACCTCCTCAGTTCCTGCTTCCTCACAGTCAGTCTTCTCTACAGCTTTGCCAAACCTGCACCTCTCTTCTGCTTTCAGTGACTCTTTCTGGAGCTTCTTGGAGGAAGGAAGTACGTCCTTGGTTTCCGAGTTATCTGTGCCATGGGCTATCTTATCACAATTCTGTACAGAAGGCACCAGGTTGGCAATCTCATCCGTCGGAGATCGCCCAATGCTGCCATCCACTTGAACCCGAATGTCTGGAGATATAGACAACTGGTGATGTGGCACAATCCCACTGTCCATGCATTTTGGGTAAAGGTAGGTCTTCATCTGACCTTTCCCCTTCACATTGACTGTCCCCCTGTAATCAAAGTCATACCCCATCTTGTTTAGGATGCGGTAGCTTTCCTCACTCACCTGTATACGACACTCTACGCCAGTGGTGTCCATTCTGCTAGCAATGTTCACAGTGTCACCCCAAATGTCATATAACAACTTGGTGGTGCCGATGACCCCAGCAGTGAGGGGGCCGTGGTTAAAGCCAATCCTAAGTTTAAAATTAAACCACAGCATGTTGTTGTTGAAGTCATCCACCACTTGCATCATTTCTTTGGCAAATTCAAAAAGGGTCTGCAAATGTCCATGTGGATGGTTGTTGTCTTGACACTGTGAGGTGTTTAGTCCTGAAGCAGCCATGTAGGTCGCCCCAATTGTTTTGATTTTCTCAATGCTGCTGTAATGCGGCTTGCTTAGCAGCTCATCGAAATCCCCAATCAGTTCATTCAGCACTCTGTAGCATTCTTTGCCTCCTTCGTAGTTCTCTTCATAGAACTCACTGAAGTTCACAATACTAGCAAAGATCACCCCACCACTATCATGGTTTTTGGAATAGCTCTGGGAAACCTTCAACTGCTCGGCCACATGATAGGGAATAATATTCCTCAGCAACCAGTCAGCTTGATCCCTCATGCTCTGAATTTTGGTGCGATGAAGATCAGCCTCCACATCTCCATGGTAGTGAAGGCGGTAACTGACTTCGAACTCTCGATTCAGAAACCAAACCAGGAGGAGCAGAAGGAAGAAAACCAATATCACTTCCTGACCAATGAGGTCTGCAGGCCTCCTGGTGTCACTTGGCACCGAGCCGTTGCATGGACTCTTTCTGGAGCTGGAAGCAGAAGAAAGTGAAAGAACAAGAAAGAACAGAGTTAGGGCACTGTAATTTCTACTCTGTAGTTGGAAATCCTTTGCTAAAAACAAGTGTAGGAAGTGTAATGTTCCATAAGAAATTATAAAACATGCTCTGATAATTTTCTCTGTTGCTAAACGTGCTGTAGAAGTAATTTTCATCTTAAACTTACTGAGTACTTCCTTAAAAGGGTATCATGGGTTTAGTGACACAGCAGCTGCCCAGCCTCTACGTTAGTCCTAACTTAAGGACTTCAACAAGGAAAGAGTTTTTGTTATTTATAAATAAATAAATGAAAAATTATTATATTCTATATTTTATATAATATATATATTTATACACAGATAACTAAAATATACTACATATGTATACATACACAGCTTTTATATGTATATATATTTTTAATGTCTGTGTGTATCAATATATGTGTGTATGTGTATGTCTGTGTATAGACGTGTGTGTGCGTGTGTGTGTGTGTGTATAAATTATGTGGAATTTATTATCTCTTTACCTCCCATATTCAGAAACACCTGCTTTATACTCTCAAAACCTTTCCTTTGTCTCTTCATCAAAAACCAACAACCTTTACCATGTGCCTTTAACGTTAACACATCAAGGCTCTGGAAGAAGAAAACTATGTCACAAGATACTTCATGGAAAACACTGTCACCTGCATGAAAGCAGGAAATATGGAGCTCTGGCTTAAACATCTTTTGTACGTTATAACCATTGAAGCTTTTTATGGGGGGGGGAGACACGAAGTTTCTCAGAGTGTCAAGATAAAAAACATTCAGAGCTCACACAGGTTGAGAGCCATATTTTGAATCCTTTCAACAGTTCGTTGACTGACTGTGCAGATTAAGAAGCACGGATGTAGTATGCTTCCAGTGCCAAACCACCCGTGACAAGCAGACATCTGCAGTCTGTACAGTCTTAACTTTCTGGGGAGTTGTGAAGATACAAATTCAGTCTGAGAAGACACCACCTATGCAGCCCAAGAAACCAAGTCCAAACCCAGACAGATTGATATGCAGGAAATCTAGGGATTTCCAGAGTCACTTAACTTCAATTTTTTCAAAAGAAAAAGAACTTATACCAAAGCATAGGATTTGATATGGGCAGACACATGTTGAGATCATTCAAGTCAAGAGGCGACTTGATAAGCAAAAGTGTCACACCAAGCTTTCTCCTCAGAATACATACAGCCTTAACTACGCTCGTGAAAAGYAGAAAGGCAACCTGTATTTCAGTGTCTCTCTGTATTTCTCGTACGAGGGTATGTTAGCAAAAGAGATTAAAACCCAAAGCACAATAGTAGCAACAGGTCGAGAAGAGAAGACTTTCAATTTGCTTCTGTAACACGTGAAAACATTTCTAGGTTCAATTTCTTTCTTTATATCCATGAGGGACATGCTTCCATCTCTGAAATCAAAGCAGACATTTTGGCGACTGAGCCATACTGCAGATGTAGTTTCTTTTTCTGAATATTCATTCTCAAATATCTGATTGAGAGCACAGCCAGAAAGGTATGCTACAGCAAACACAAGGCACAGTTGTGATAACAAATGAATGCATGCAATCCCCTGAAAACATCTGTATGCATTACGGTCTTTCTTTGCACTTCTATCTATTGATTTTTATCATAGTAAACCTATCAGAGAAAAAGTTTCCTGCAAGTTAAATATTTACAGTAGAGAATTTGTAGGTTGAACTTCAGGTTCAAGATAAGACCRCATGTGGTTATTAACATTTCTGGCATTATGCTGGAACTTACTCCTTTTGTTATCAACCAGAAATATCCTTCTCCCAAGAGAGGTGAAGGTACATCCATTTTATTGGTTTGATATTAAAAAAACAAGAGGGGAGAATGAAAGGAAGGTACTACTCCCAAGCCACAGAAGAGGTCTCTACACTCAAGTTCCAGCAATTATCAGTACATTATTCTTATTAAGACTCCTTCCTTTCTCCCTTAGGACTATTTTTCTCAATGGAACCTCTGTTACAAACCTACTCATTTTCTCCCTAGAAATACAATGAATCTGAGAACAAAAGAAAGGCTAAATTATTAGTGACTAGGATGCTAACAATTCGTGAAATTCCATCCTTGCAACCTATTTTGCAGGCAGCAAAAGATCGCCCCTATTTGATGGGCTTAAAAACAAAATAAAACAAGGGGAAGATACGTAAATTTTGAAAAGTAGTACCATTAAAAATGTGTTTATTTTGTTCTTTTTTTAAAGGAATTGAATGGCAGCAACAAGTATACTTAGGCTGAAGGAAGCAGCTGTTGATGCCTAGGCAGTGCATCACATCATTTTGGAAATAGATGGCTATGGATTTTTGGTGTGATATAAGCTTCCGGAACAGATAAAGGTTTTCACCAAATCATAGAAAATAAGGTTCTTGGTTAGATGCTCTCAAACTAAAGTGAGATGACAGAGGATCTAAAAAGTGTGAAAGCTGAAGGAATTTAACTTTCTCCAAGGAGTCAAGGAAAGACACCCTATGGCAAAAAAAGTAGGTAAGGATATGGCTTAAATGAGAATAAGCAGCTTAGTGGTACACAGACAATAGCTGCAAACAAAGCATTCTCTTGCTGAAATTCAGTAAATCAAAATCTGCATGAGAATCTCCTGTACCACTTCAACCCAGCTGCCAGAATTTTTGCAAGTAATAATGATGGTTTTAGAAGGAACAGAAGCAAAGAGTTCTGATGAAATGCAACAGAAGTGTAGCAAGTGATTGTAACCACCACGCTGGGGCTAACTTTGAATTTTTTAAGTTAGGATTGTAGACTATGGCCAAAAATTTGATTCAGAGTTGAGGCTGCACAGTACCAAATTCTGCTTTTCCTCTAAATACTAGTTAGGGCTGATGTGTTTGCTCCAAGAGAGATTCTTATCCAAACTCAATTCAACAGCAGAAAGGCTAGCTTCACACAGACATACATACACTGTTGCAGAGTTGTATTAGGCGAATGAGTTCATTAACACATTACAGTTGTGTTTGAACTTGACACAGTTTCAAGAACGAAGGAGTATGGGTACTACCAGGTCAGCTGGACCCAACAATTCAAAATTGGCCCTCACTGGTAAATCTTTTAATCTGGCAGAAGATGAGCAATGGAAGAGGTGTTTCCAAAAAGCGGGAAGACTTTCAGTAGACAGGATGGTGAGCTGAGACTGGATCAGGTGCTGAGATGATGGGGTGTCACACTGGCAGCAGCAATACGGCTATGACTCCCTTAACTCTCTTAACTTTCTGGTAGATCTGTTTTCAATGAACAGAGAAAAGATCTATAAAAAAAAGACTGGGGGAGGTGGGGAATGAATCCTTTTCAAAGAACATAATTCAGGTTGTTTTCCAAACAATTGATTACTTTCAGTATCTAATGGGAAGAGATCTGCTAGAAGTCCTGAGCAATGACACGTTACTCCCTTGAGAGTACATGAGTTCGATCCAGATAATCTGCTGCGACATCAAACATCTCTGCCACAGGGATTCACTTAAGTCATAAAAGACTATTTACTCTACATTGTACAAAATATTCCTCAATAAATTAGGCAAAGACCACAGCATCTTAAGGCATAAAAAGTGGCCTGCGCTGAACCCAAGATCTACCTTTTGAGGGAAAACTCCTGCCTCCCTTTCACAACTTCCTAAAGTACTGGCATCTGCGAGCTCTCAATCATTTCCTCAAGCACTGGGTTGACCTTGTTTCCCACGTGGATGTACAGCCAGAAAGATCTGCATTTGAAATGACACACTTGTAGGCTGACCTGAATTCATTAATAAGGTAATGGGTTAGTAGCTCAAAAGAGAAAGTGCAATATCTTTTCCAGATCAACCATTTTTGATTGCTGACTGCTGCAAGTATTAGTACGAAGAGCCACATTACTAACCCTGAAGGAGGAAACAATTGCGTATGACTAACTTGAAAATCAGTTTTCTCCCTGAAAATTGCAGTTACTAGGTTTCAGGACCTACAGTCACTATAACTCATCTTACACATAGTCACGCTAGAAAAGGAAACCCTGTACCTGAAGCTACCTTTTAGAATGCAACAAGGAAAAACCCACACACCTTTATTAAAAATGGATCTCACAAACCAAATCCTTTTGACTTTTTATGAGGCGTTGCAGTAGAAAGCTAATTTTAAAAATCATTCAAATTGAAAATCTTAAGTTGACAATGCTCCTTTAACTCAAACAGCTGAAGTACTTCCTGGCACAGATGCTTAACTATTAACTTGGCATCTTCATCCGGTCTGAGTGTTGAATGCGGAACAAGTGAGAGCTCTGGAGATAGAATCTCCTTTCACTTGATCACAAATCATAAAGATAATGGCTTTCTACTTATAAAGATTTCTGGAGAGCCATTTTGCTTCTGAGCCAGTAACCTATGTTTGGATTTGGATGGCTTGCTATATTTGAAGTGGATGCATGCTTATTAAATCTTTAAAAAGAATGCAATGGCAGAACAGTGAGGAAAAGGAGGGAAATCAAACAGCTGCTTTTGATGAAGAACATATAGGGGAGGCATTTAAAGAAAACGATCATCAAGCGGTTTTAGTCTTCCATCTCAAGTGGCCTATCACTATTCCTTGTGAAGCCATCAGAAACAGGAAAAAGACACACTCTACCTGCTCCGAGATAAGAAATGAATGAAAGAAAGATATAATTCTTACTTAGAAGACACAGTACATGGTAGTATCTCTTTTGGGTTGAAGAAATGGTCTGTCTGGAAAGGGAGGCAAATTCCATATTTGGATTTATCTAGCTTAATGTAGACAGTCCAGAGGTGAACTCTGTGCTAAGACTTCACTACTAGTATCTTTCTTCCCATGTAATTTTAATAACTATCTCAATTCTTGATCAAGAAAAGGCAATGTGAATGGCCTCATTCAAGGAATGCAAGTTAAAAAGTTTGTTTGGCCCTCTTAAACTATTTCTGCAATAAGTAACTTTCCTCAGAGCAAAGGAAAAGCTTATGTGCTGACTTGGGTGAGCATGGAATCTACTTTTTAAGAGAAATGAACATCAAAAAAGTTTACTAGGATAAGGGAGTTTCAGTGTGTTCTTGGTCCACCACCTGGGTAAAGGGGAAATTCTGTTCATACAGAACTTTACACCTGTAACATACATTAAAAAAAAAACAAAAAACAAACAAAAAAAACTGAGAAGAGAAGCTGAATTCTGTTGCAAATTAGTGGTAGAAATAAAACAGGATTAACTCCGAGTTCTCTCGCTCAACCTCCAACACAYAGAAGAACCATATCAGTTTATAAGTTCTTGCCACTTGCTAACGGTGGAATCTGGACTGTCAGAAGGCATCACATTGCACTGATACGGTTCTCGCATTAAAATGAAAACAACGACCAACTAACCAACGCCTGACAAAACTGTTATGGACATGCAGAAGAGCAGCATGTGTAACAAAAACACATATATGGTATGAATGCGTTTTTTCACCAACTGAAGGAATGACAGACAAAATACAAATATAGAACATCTCACAACAAAAAGTTTAAAATGAAGTTTAGAAATGTTTAACAAGCCAGATATTTTGGTCACTGCCTTATTTGGTATTTAAATCACTAGCTAGGATTTGCAAAGCAGGCAGAGAGTGCTCCATGACCGCTTGCAATAAGAACCTCTGAATGTTTTGGTTTCTTATCCACTTTTGTCTTTATTTGCCGCGAGTTAAAAGTTACTTGACACATTTTTGGAAGAAAAATATTTGCATGTGAACAAAGCTTGATAGCTATTTTTCGACAGATTCCTAATACATGATGATGTAGAACTGAGCTAAAGACTGTTGTCAATTATTGAAGGCAGAATGACTTATTTATTAGTGATTAGCAGCTGTCAGGAGCCTGCTAAGCTGCTGTCACCAGAGGGTGACACTTATCATTCTAAGCAATACAGCTTAGGTGATTTCACAAACTAATAAACCACTGAAGACCCAAATTCAGGCTAGTACTAAGACCTTACTTGCAGGGACCACTATGCTTTTATAGTTCGTATACTATATTTTTGGCAAATTCAGTGCTCAGGCTTGTAAAAATCAAGCCGCCTCTGTTCTTTTGCCTTTAACTTTCCAGGTCTTCTGGCTGTACTGAAATGGAATTCCATTACAAAAATAAAGGTATCTTTCATGAGTCAAAGCCGTACAAAAAGGAAAATCCCTCTACAAAAAAAAAATCACCATAGTAAATGATAACTTCCTGGCAAGTAAATATCCAATACAGAAAGCATAGTTACCATCTCTCGTTGTACTTAGGAAACACCCATTTCTTCTAAACTATCATTGTATTCATGTAGATTATAATTTTTTTTAAAAAAGTAAAAAGTACTTCCAGGAAAAGCAACATCCTCCTGAATACATAGCTGTTTAGAAGAATTACTTAGTCATGTATTTACAGGGTCATTATTTTAATCAAAGACAACATTGCCCTAAAATCTCCCCCTAAATTTGCAATTAGGGGACATAATTGTCTAATACCGAAGACCAGTAAAAACACTTTTAAAATGGCAGAAGTGAAACTTTCAATAAAGCTATGAGAAAGTCAGCACTAAATAATTAGAGTGAATCTTTGACATGTTGGTTTATAAGGGGTCATAAATTACCTAGTAAAAGATTTTTTTTTTTTTTCTTTCCCTTAAAAGTCCCAGGCTTTAAATGATATTACTTGCTGCGCTGCCCAGGAGAGCTCAGGGTGACAGACAGCACCCAGACTCTCCGTTGCCAGCACGATGCCTTGCAGGCGGCTTCTTCAGCCCCAGGGATCTCTCAGTTGGCCAGCTGCGGGTAGCGCCCAAATCTGCATGCTTCTGAACAGCGCAAATCAACCAAAAAAATGAAAAATATGGCCCATAATGTGTGGATAATACTTATAAATATCTACTACTACAAAACCAGCTGCCATTTCTCATAGCTTCTCCATAGCTCTACTTCCCGGAAATCTAATTGAAAGAGAAACTAGCATTACACAATTCAATGAGTGCAGCCTAAGCCTCTGATGATWTTTAGTCATGCCCAAGTCCTCTGGAAAGGAAGTTACGTACACAAGTAGCTTCAAAACAATTTGCTGAACCAATTTGTTGAATTCCCAAGTGTAATACTGTGCATGCAAAGTTTTGCTGATTATAATTGATGGAAAACATATCTCTAGATAAAAGACTTTTAAACTTTATTTGATCTAGTTTATCCACTTACATAAAACATAATGCAGAAAAAGAAAACATGAATTTTCCCTAAATATAAAGATGGCCATTTTACATAAAGCTTACCTGAAGTTCTGTGCCAAATCTGGATGAAAAGTTTCCACAGAGCTGAAATAAAAATGCATTGATATGAGAAGGAAAGTTTAAGCAATCAACAAAACATTTTGCCAGAGTTTCAGTTAGCATTTTAAACTTTTCTATTATGTAGACTGTAGGACCAATAATTGCAATTCACTTTTGATCAGCTTCAGTTAAACTTTGTTTCAGCATGATTTATCTGCACTTTTTGCCTTGGAAGACACTGTCAGGCCCAGAGATGCAAACACCTCTGCAGAGTAACTGATGATAATGCAGTCAAGATGATGTCTGGAACAAGTAATTTTTAAACAATTCAATCTTCCTTTGGACAAATGGAAAAGCAATTTAAGAACTCTAAAAAGCAGTTATGCCTCCATCCTGTCTGACCAACATAATACAAAGACGATAAAAGACGACAAATATAGAGCCTCTTTCTGAAAGTGTCATGACAGAAAAAATTGTTGAGATAAGTTTTGTGTTTATTTGCATTACAATTTCTCTACAGCAATCAAATATTAAAACTCTCAGCAGCAGTTGCTTCTGGAAAAAAAAAAAGTGAAGAAATGTGCAGAATGAATTTGCCTGTGATGCATAGAAAACTGCAATTACTACCATGACAAAAAATTTACTATTAAGCTAGTCAATAAAAGTTCTGGGACACGCTATTCAATGTGTATTATTTTCGTCCATGATCACTTCTACAAATCACTGTTTGTCAGGTCTGCAATTGGACAGCAGTATTACTTCAAATATTTATTTTTTAAGATGAAATTACAACATATTCTATGATTTCCATACTTAATGGTCCATTAATGGTCACCACTATTCAAACCACAGGACCAAATATGCTATCACTGGCAATGTCTCTTAAGACACTTTCTTAAAAATTCACACCACTCCTTTAGGAGTCAGTAAAAGCTGATGCTATGAATTGATACATAAGCAAGATCATTACCTCTCTGCTTGGGAACAGCCTTTCTCAGTCGCTTAAAATTGATATGAAGGAAAAAACCTAAGTTATCTAAAGTTTTGTGTCCTTCCCTATACACAAAGTCAAGATGCAGAGCTTACGCACAAGCTGATATGAAAACTGCACCTGCAATTTCTTCTAAAATTTTGACTATGAATAGGTAATTAGACTTAAAATTATGACACTAAACCTTCTGATTTTCTTCTGCAACAAAAATGCCTTTGATATGGATGCACAGAGGTCTGTTCAAACAATCACTCAAGAGAATGTCAACCACAATGATACATTTTTCATGCTTTAGCATGACAAATGCCTTTGCGTAGGCTTCCGGTACTACAACTGCATTAGATTAGCTTATTTTAAAAGGTTTGCAGTGAACCAGCATCTAGTTATGCCACAGTATCTCTACTGCAGACACGGTGGTATGCGTGTAGCTTAAGGAGCAGTGAGAACCTCTGCCTGGGGGAATTACAGAAGAGTAGATAGTGTCATGAAGGACCACCAAGGGTTTACTCTTCACTAACTGCCCTGAAAAGACAAACCTGCAGCTAACCTCTCAGTGAACCTCATGGCTGGAGAGACTTAAAGACAGTGAAACAGCGACAGTGTTACAAGGAAAAATTCAACAGGCCCCCATTGGGAGAGCGTCACTGACATAGTCAGAGGTGTCTGAGTAGCAACAAATTTAGCATACTGGAGGAGACACAATGTCAGTTAAGCTGGACAACTAAAACCTAGTGGACAAATCAAAGATGAGATAGGGGAGACATCCAGAAACTGAACACTACTTCCCCCCAGCTGAAGCTAGAAAGAGCTGTCCTGTACTCATTGCCCGAGTTCTCTGCTTAGAAACAAAAAAGATTTTTTATAGTCTAATGTGATCTACAACCCTTTTTCCAACTGACTCTAATTCCAAGTTAGTTTTTTTCAATGAGACACTCTTCTTCCTACAACCCTTAGAGCCACTTCTGACTTTTGGTCTGCACAGATGTTAAGGGGTATCTTTTATTCTCTTTCTCTCTCTCTCTTTTTAAAATTAGATCAAGATTAAAAGAGACCACTGCAAATATTTGAAGAGGGGCTTAAAAGCTAAATACTCGCACAAACCATGTATCTACAACCATTTTGTTTCTTTCATGCTTTTCACCATATGGCTCAGCAGGACTGAAGAAGGGTAAAAAGAATGGCTTTTGATAGGAACTACAATAATCTAGTATACAAAGTCCTTGCAAAGTCTACACTGTGGTAAGAGTGCCAAAGTTTATATATCTTAAGTCCCTGAGAAGTGTAACCTGATTATAAAATTTTAACAGTAAGAGTGGACAGACGGCTGGAAGGAGTCCCTTGACTATCTTGGCAAGAAAATAGGAGGAGGATACTGCAAACAAGTTCTCCTATGGGGAAAACTGCTTATCAGAGGAAAAACTGAAAAGCCTTAAGGTTAATACAAAGCAACTGCATTAACTTGATTCCTCTAGTTACTGTCCTCCAGAATCTTCTCAAGAGGCAGAAAAGAGGGAGAGGAAACAGGCTATCAGACCCCTACTAAATTTAAGTATCAGTCTTCTACAGTGAAAAATTCCTTGAGGAGCAAGCTGGAAGAAAGATACATGGATCCTAAGGCCAAAATTAAATCTGGAGGAGCATGGGGGAACAACTGAAGAAGGGGTGGTGCCAAAGAGCACCACTAAGTACCTCTTTCTTAAGATAAGAAAGCAGAGGTTTCAAAACAGAAGATGAAAAGGAAATTCTTCTGAAGGTTTGATGGATATGCATAAGTATGCCCTAGACACACATCACTTGAAGACAGAGCATCATTTCAGAACAGATTACAGGAAAGGACCCCTCAGATATCACCCTGAAATCCTTGAATAAAGCAGATCTCCTCCCAAATCAATTTTTGAAGTTTGAGATACTGGAGAAATTCATGGTAGACAAAAAAAAAGTCACGTGTTGGACTCTCACTTGGCAGATGAAGAAAACAAATAAAACCAAAACATGGTCTGTGAGTGCTAAGGTATGATGCTCACCTGTCTGGACACAAGGAGACGTAGAGCAGAATGAGAAGCACTGCTCCTACTACAGTTGCCAATAGAGATCTCATCCAGGAGCTAAGCTGACAGAAGTTACAGTACTGGACAATGGTGATCAGAATCGCACAACACATAAACATGGTATACTGCAACAAAGAGAGAGAGTGCAAGTTAGCGTCTTCTTGGTGACTGGAGCCCTTCTGTACATAAATGCCACCTTAAATAAAGGAACACGTGACATGAAAGAGAAGGACCTAATTTCCTCTGTATAAAATGCACATTAAACAATCCCACATACTCTGTGAGTTTCAGGAGACAGCACTTCAAGCTGGAGGTCTTCCTTTCAAAGAAGAAGAAAACTTGCAGCATAGATAGTTTGTCACAGTTTTCACTAGCTGGAGTTTTGTATGACCGCATTGCACAACTATTGTACTTTCAATACTTTCATCTTACCTTTGCAAAAAGCTCAGTGCCTCTTCCGATTAAAAAAAAAGAGGGTAAACATTCACGCTAACCTCCTCTCCAACTGTTTTAAATTGGACATCCAAACACCATTTGATAGAAAATGTGGAACACATTCACCCTAGAAACTTTGTGTAACTGCCCAGCCTTAAAATCTGTCCCAAATTCCTATCTCAGAAAACCTTCCCTTTCCAAATCTTTACTGGATAAATAAAAGGAAGTGCAGAACAGATATATTCCCCAGAATGTCTTAATCTCCCTGAGATACAATGGTGCAGTAGACAAAACTCTCAAGCTGATGTGCAAATTCTGATTGTATCAAGAATGTCAATGACAATCCAAGCTAAAACAGAGACTCCACAACTGCATTATAGAGCTCTGTTCTGTTTTAGCTACATACTGGATTTTACAGCATCAAAATGATCATTCTCCCTCTCTTCYATTTTGTATTTCTTTTACAGCTGGAGTAGAGAAACCGAAAATTAGAAATCCTGTAGCATAACAAATAAGCATGTGATTCAGAGGTAGAAACAATTTATCTATGAGAAAAAAAAAAACTTACATAATTTACCATTTTAAACCACAAGCACAGTTTTAATTAATGACTCATAAATGGATAAAATGAATTTCAGAAGTGTCCATAAAAAAACATAATTTAAACTTACTTTTTTTCCCCCATTTCAGGTCTCCTAAAGTGGCAGAGCACTGGTTCTCACTCCAAGTGATGCCCCAGCATGAAGCCAGCCTACAGAGGGTCAGTAAGTGCTGTGTTTTACTATGTATGCATGGCTTTGGAAAGTTTTTTTTCATTGTTGTTGTTGTTATTTTTGTTTTTAATTATTTATATCCAGGGAGGTATAAAATGCCATGAATTAAAAAAAAACTTTGCAAAACCATGTCATAGTAAAATATGACACTTACCTGACCCTCTATAGACTGGTTCCATTTCCTAGAGCTCCATGATTGTTGAAACATCACTGAGCACAAGACGAGTTGGGACATCTCTTGGAGAGTGAGCCAACAACCCCACGACTCTGGAGGACCTGCAAGAGGAAAGAAAGCGAAGTTCATTCTCAGTTTTGTGATGAACACCACCATCTTACTGAAGCATTTGTACTAATAACCTGATGTGAAGAGGTATTGAGATACACTTCTATAGTGGTTCTTCCTACTTTATTTTTAAATGCTTGGAGACATAATAAAGAATGGTGGTAAATGATATTATATAAAATGAACAAAGAAATTGGACACATCTGAAGGTTTTCAGCTCCCTTCAGTGTGAGGAAAACACTCCTACAATCAGTTAACTGGTGGTCATGAGGGAGGAAGGCTATTATTAAATTAAGAAATTTATAAAGGTTTAAAATATTTAACTTCAGTTAAGTTCACAAAGGGTAGAAGTTGTAAAATGATCTTAACATGGCATGCCAGAGAACCTCAAATCCAGTCCTCTCTGATTGTGAAAATTGTGGAATATATGTTTAAATCAGGAAGGACCACAAAACATCTGGTCCGCACATTCCCACGGACCGAACGCTTCCCAACACCCAAAAATAAACTGTGCACCGGTAATGTGTGATAGAAAGAATGAAGAAGATCTGGTCATTACCTACACCCAGGGGCCTGAAATAGCAAGAGATTTGTGAAATAGCATTCTCAGAAGATCCTGGAAAGGAATGGTCATACACTGTGCTACATTAGAGAAAAAAGAAAACAAAAGACAACCGCCCACCCTCCCCAAAACACCCATTTCTGTCAGTCTAATCTGGCTGGAAAATGCCATCTGACTCCAAATAGGGCAAAGACACGAACAGGACACTGTTCTGAGAACGTAATGTCTCTAGGAGCAAGAGTACGTCTCTAGCTCCAAAAAGCCAGTCATCCAGGAGACACTGGCTTGAGCATCAAATGCCCAGAAACCTGTAGCCCACGCTGGATTTCCTAACTGCAGGAGTTCTCTTAGTTATATTGCTCCTTTTTGTAAACTCAATCATTTCTATGTACTGAGAGCTCTCTCCCTGCTTTGAGTTTCTCCATCTAACACTGCAAAGAAAAAAGATCCACTGCTAATACTGTTCTTGCTGTTGAGATTTACTAATAAGCATTTTAAGTATATAAGTATACTTTTTAAGTATACAAAGCATCTCAGAGTACAAATTCTAACTCAAAAATCATAATAAATGCAATGAAAAAAAAATCCAAGATACACTATTTACAGTATCTAGAAAAAGCACTTGAWGAACTGTTTGTTCTGAGAAAAAATACATGTATGTATGGAGGCATTTATAGGTATATAAATATCCCTTTTCAAATGAGAGTTTTCAAAAAAGGAAGTGCCTATTTACATAAGAAACTATATATTTCATCATACACAAAAAAACCCACTTCTCTAAGAGATCTGTATCAAACAGATGCAGAACATGAGGGACGTAAAGGAAGAAGGCAGGCCAGCAACAATCTTTGTTAGATCCAAAAATGTTAAATTATGAAACAGAGTTCTACAACTTACATGTATATTTGTTTCAAAATCAGAGGTGAAGTGTGAAAAAACTGCAAGAGCTGGGAGAGAAACTAGGATTGCACCAAAAAAATGTCGAGGCAGCCAGCCAGATATCACCTCCAGGAGACGCTTCGTGCAAGCCATTACCTCCTCCAGAAAGAATGCCATTCTGCAACAAATCACAGCACAGACCTATGCATTAATTTTAGCGCATCGCTTCATACGTCTACATTTACCTGTAATAATGGAACTTTGAACCCTTCATTCAGGCTGTATGAACAACCGCCGCATAGCAGACAACGCACGACCTGTTGACGATTTTGGGAAACAATCCACGCTTGCTGAAAGAGGACCATTTGCTTGCTACAGTAAGGGGGTGTGACAAAAGGGGGGCCCGTGGGGTGGTGGGTTTTGAGGAAACAAACTGAAAGAACAATTTCAGTCACTTGGAAGGTAAGCGCACGAAAGACATCTCCCCATTCATAAATATTTAGCCCTAAATGGGGTGGGAGTTAAAGAGCTTGGTTAAAGTAATATCGCAAACATTTGAAAAGCGGGGCTGTACATCCTACTAACAGATTATCCATCCAGAGGCAGTCCAAATGCACGCATTTTTAACATTATAATGGAAACCAGTTCTCCCAGTCACAACCAACCTGACGGAAGCTCCCAGTTGAAATCAGACTCCGTTCCCTCTCGCCAGGGCACTGGAGGAGAGTGTGGGTCGCGAGCTGGCAGCGTCCGCAGCCGTCGGCGTGCGAGACGCGGCTGCGAGGAGCGCTCGGGGAGGCCAGCTGGCAGCTCGCACGCTCCTCCACTCGCCTGGTGGTATCTAGCACAGCATCCCAGCTGGCTTGGCACAAGGCAGCTGGGAAGAAATGGTTCTTGCCTCAAGCTGCTGGTAAAAGGGAGGCCCAAACCTGCGAAGTGCTGCAGGAGCCAGACAGAGAAGAGTTCTCGAGAGCAATTTAAAGGACGTATTTCTTATACGAGAGCCTTTGTAATTGTTAAAATGAATAAGCAAAGGCCAAAGCGTGCTTAATGCTTGAGGACGCCACATATAAACCGTTATTTATCTGTGGAAACTAATCCTCCGAAACATTACTCACGCTGGAAAAATTGCAGCTTCTGTTCAAGTTTCTTATTATTTTTATTAAGACATAATAAGGTAGTGTCATGCAGTGAACTTCCTACAAAGCGATTTCATTGCGGATGACTATAATTACCAGAATGTGCCCAGGCTTCTCATTGCTTTATCAGAGGATTCCTGCCTTTCTACGACTTCCCTAATGGACTTGAAAGAGAAAGTTTACTTTAACGCTCCGGGGCAGGAGTGATCAGTGAAGTTCATCTATACTGCTACAAAGCACAGATGTTGTAACGGTGAACTACACCAGAGCTCAGATAGTAAATAATCACTATTTTTTGGACACTGTATTCGTCCAAATGGACAATGTATTGGAGAATGTATTTTCTGTATAGAACACACAGGGAATAGGAAATCACATACTTCAGAGTCGCCCAAATCATTCCCTAGTACACAAAATCAACCACTCATTTTTAAGATTTTCTTTAATACTTTTGTCTAAAATACAAACTATAATGCCAGATAAAAACCTAATACAAAACAGGGCAAATTTAAAGTTGCTTAGCTTAAATTTGTCACTATTTCCATCCCTTCCAAAAATGCATAAGTTTGTGAACGTTATTTTAATTCTCAGGTCTAGACTTCTGTGAATCTTGCGACCTCCAGCTTTCTTTGGAAGCTTCAAGAACTCTTCTTGTCTTTCAGTCCTAGTTTAATAATACTTATCTCCCCCCCCCTTTTTTTTTTTAATCTGGGAATTATATTTAAATGTATGGGAAAAGACAAATTTGGGTAACAGCTTGGAAGACACTGTAATACAACAGTGGCCCACAAGAGGGTGCTAACAGATTTCTTAGCTCCTAGCTTAATGGATTGGCATTTAAATCAAGAAAAAAAAAAAGCTATATTATATCCTAAGAAGGAATTTCTAACACAGCATAGAAATAGAAAACCTGTATATAAAGCAAAATAAAATAAATTCAAAAGTTATACAGAGTAAGAACAGGGTTTTCTTAAGCGTTATATACTGTCCTAACGTAGCTGCCTCAGCCAAGTTAGTCCAGTATCGAGTACTTCTGAAAATGCCACCCAAGTTCATGCTGCTAAAAGTAAAATTGAATTCTCCTAAAGCGTATGAATTAGGATTAGCATTTCCATGGCTAAACCGTGAGAAATGAGCCAGAAGTCAGGCTCCAGTACAGAATGCCCTGGGCTAAGCGACATACCGCAGCTCTGCCACGCCAGCTGCATGAGCAGACAGGATAGCTCAAATCCCTGCTGCAAATGCAAACCAGTGACACCTCTCTGCCCACGCTCGGTGTGATCTTTCATGYCATTCTCATGTAGGCTGGCACAGAAAGCAGTTCTGGGGCATGCAAAGTGTGACAGATACCCAGTGCAACTCATGTCTCTCACCCCAACCTACACAGGGACTAGATGGTGCAGAAAGGTTTTTTTTTGCCAAGCCTCCATGCCAGGACAAATTCTTTCGGGAACTATAGCAACAAATCCATCAGCAAACCTGATCAGTTAATCCTGTGATGAGGACACTTCTTTATTTAGGCAGCTGAGTGTTTGAAAAAGCTAGCACAAATTCCAGAACAACTCCACATTTCTCAGTGATAATGTTTACCTTCTTGCACTGACTTCTTTTCAGTCCAGGATTTATTGCAAGACTCTGCACTCCAGAGCTGAAATGACTGAAATCCCATCCTTCACAAAACAGCAAAAGGCTGCGAATACGGCAGCAACTCTCCCATCACAGGAAGCAAGAACCGCATTAAATCCAGACAGCAGTGAGAGCTGCAGACAGATTTAATGGCTACAGGGCAGCGTCAGTAAATAATGCAGTGTCAGTGGGTAGCTCAACAGGGCTTAAATGCTAAAGCATCTAAGATGTTTACACAAGCTGTAGTTCAAATTAGTAACTTTGACATAAATGATTAATGGAGAATGGAGAATGTTACCGTCATTTCTGTATTTACTGGCAGTTTAAAATCAATTCCCATATTTCAAATCAAAAGCTTTTGGCATAGCAACAATTTGGTGGGATATTAAATACCAAAGCCACAGATGTTAGAAATAAATAAAAGCAAAGAGAATACACTGTCTTCCCTTGCATCAATACACTATATAAGTCACGTTGTTAACAGAGATGCTTCATTTAGCTCTAGCTTCAGCAAGCAATTTTTGTTCTTGGTCAATCTCTACTGAAGGATGCCATCAAAAGCAATGCATTTTATTTAACGCTCTTCCTTCTAACAAGTTTTACTCCAGAGCAAGAACTAGATGCCAGACTACCTAGTTAAAAATCCTGGGCAGATATCTTTTACCTGTATCCTTGCAGAAGCATTCCTAAGGATCCCAAGTGAAATCTCGCACCTTATCATATGGTCATTGACATTTCCCAAGACATTTTTATAATACCTGAACTTTAAGAGCTCTTACACTTCAACTAAACTCATGAAAGTCAAAGCAGTCATATTTCAAGTGGGCACATGGACATTCTTTGCGTTTTAGTCACAGGTCTGGAGAGGACATATTCCACATGCTTACAAATTAAGCACCATCTTTTGCATGCAGCTTTATAATAATTAATTTAAGAGTGGCACTTGTGATAATAGTGGGAGCTTCATTTATAGATACTCCAGTAAGTTATTATCAGACACTTCAGAGAGGAAACAAAATATGCTTCTCCCTTCTAAGCTTTGCCCCATTAGGACTTCAACTATATTAGACTTAAAAGTTCTAACTTATTTCTTATTTTATAGACAGTTACAGTTTCACCTCTCCCATTATTTGAGCTGGACTAAAGGTCTCAGCCACAAGAGCTGCAGTGAGTACTTCCTCGTTTGACTACTGGATTTAATTAGAAGTTAGACTGATTTAAAGAGAGGGTGTTTCGCATCATGATAATGAAAATACAATGAGCAACTTAGGCAAGAATTTTCTGGTCCCAAAATAATCCCTTTCCTGAAATTCTGGGATTGTGCCCAGCATTGTAGTCCAATCTCCACCCTTCAGATATCTCTGTGGTATTCTGGGATTGTCATTTGGGATGACATTTCTGCACGGGAAGTTCTGCGCTCTGCCTGTGTATAACTAGTGGTCAAAGTGAGCTGGTATATGCTGGTATGCCAAATAGTCCTCAAAAGAAGCTTTTTGCTTTGCTCCATGGAAGCGAGATGGAACAAGGGCATAACAGTATGTCTGTCCTCCTAATGCTGACCTTCGCTATACTTAAATAGTGGAAAAACAGAACAGTCTGTAAAGCCATGGCCTGGGGATATACAAAATAGTGTACGACTTAAACAGTTTGAATTTAATGTAGCCAACTAAGCACACTTATGGCAAGACCTTTCTTCATTAGCACAGAGTGGGGAAGGGGAAGGCTGTTATGCGTGTACATAAATGCGTGCCATGTGGTGCAGAGACAGGAGTGGCCCGAAAGCATATTTATTTACCATAAAATAAATACATAGCATTAATCCAAAAAGAAAAAAAGTCCCCAAACCAAAACCCAACACAAATACCAGTTCCCACTAACCGAAGTCCCGCAAAATAAACCCATCACATTTAAAACTGGGAGTCTACTAAAGAGCTGCTGAGACTTTCATCTACAAAGAGTGTTCTTTTACTGTGAGTGGTACGAGGCTCTTTTTAGGAAAGTATCCTGGGTAAGATCTACTCAGATCTGAGATGATCCTTTTTTGCACTTTAGAGATTTAGGTCAGTGTTAGATGCAATGGTCAGAGGTAAACCAAATACAAATTACATCGCATTTACCAGAGGAAAGATCACGAATGTGAGTCTGCACTAGTAAGGTTCTGAGAATCAACTTCTTGTAACTTTGTAGTAAATACCGAGTGACTTGGAGACGCTTCTCCCCCACCAAAAGAAAGGAAGGCCACATCTCACGCTTGCCTCAGGCTAAGAGCATGACCGGGGCCCCAGGAGGAACTCGATTCCTATGTCCACGCTCCTCAGCTGCAAGTCTGATGGAGGGCAGAGAAGGGCAGTGATCATTTATGCCATCCAGCAATGCTTTTTCCCAGACTAACCATGAGAATTTGTGGGGTCTTGAGATTCCCAKTCATCCCAGACTCTGATGAACGCAGGCCGTGCTGGTAACCATAGGTCACCCGCGGTGGTAGTAGCTGTGCAGGAATTGCAACGTTTCCTACCTGCCTAAACTTCCTTCGAGTGTCCTTTAGGATAAAGCCAGTCTTTCTTGCTGTCAACACATTGTTTATTGAAAATCTATTATTACGCTAGATGGGACTACCTAAGTTTTGATGGTTGTCTACAGGTGTTCTCCAAAATAAGAGGCTTCTCAACTTGTTTTTTCAAATCAGAATAAAGCATGAAAGAATGATTAAAATTTTCAAAAATATTTGAGACTTAGGAGTAACCTTAGTTTGTAAATCCTACTGACTTTAAATGAGGCATCCAGGCTGGTTTAGAAAGTAAAATTCAGGCTTTAAGCTGTAGTCTCATACAAATATTAGAAATATTAGTGGCAAAACCAAATACTGTTAAGAAAACATTATCGAGCCACTTAAATTCACCTTGGCAATGCTCCAGGCTCACTATCAGAGAGCATGGCTCTCAGCGACATAGTGGTGCAATGAATCTAAACCTCTCTGCAGCCACACACAATCCAGAAAGACAAAACTGCTTTGCAAACTCCTGATTACATAAATAACATATTGAAAACAGCATTTTCTCTCCTTCTCCTTAAGAAACCCCTGAACCAGCAATTACAGAACAGCACTGAAGTAAAAGCTTACCTACCTACTTATAAACATTTCTCAGATTATAGCATTAATTTTTGATAACCATGTGGAAAAAGAAAAGGTAAATGCAAAGATAGTAGCACGCATCATTGAAAAAAAAAGAAAGAAAAATAAATTGAAAAATACTAAAACTGGGTATTTTGATAAGGTGCCTGCAAGGTGAAAGAACATTAATTTTCTCTAAACATAGCTGCACAGCAGAAATCAGCTTTGCTACAAAGTGCCGGTTGAGCTGCTCAGAGCGGAACAAACTCAAGGATGCAGCTGCATGACTGCCTGTCCCAACCCAACTGCTCGGTGCGGTTGTATCAGGTGGCGGAGTAGGAAAGCAGAAGAACTGTCTCAACACATYAAGCTGACAAAAAAGTTTCACCTTGTTTTGCTGAGACAGAGCACCGACATGGCTCTGTAAAGGCGATAATGCCTCGCTGAGCTGGTGCAAGAGAGCGCACAGAGCAACAGTTAATCCAGCTTAGGATATCTAGGATATATTGGAAGTTTAAGCATCTCCCAGTAAAGGTCTTAACACTTAACTTTCCGAGTTTCCCGTTTTTCTAAAAAATCCAGAAGCACCATACTATTCAATTTGTAATAATCAAATACATCTGCTAAGAAATACTACCTTTAAAAGCATTTCCGCTCTTCAAAAATGTTCTCTCTACTCCAAAACTCCAGCTTTGTATTTGTGCAAATACACTTGCATACTTTTGAATGCACATTTGAGTTAAAAGCTTACTTCAGTGACTGAAGTAGTAATTTAGTATTTTTTAGCTGACCCTCAAAATTCAGAATAATAATGTGAAGCGCCATCTATTCTTTCTCCTGAATCATCAGCAGAATTGTTCTGACTTGTAATTAGAAAAGCATTTTAATTTACACATACCTTACAGGTTTGCAGAACTAYGGCGAGGACATACATTTCCAAACACCACCGTTATTACCTGCTCTTGTGACAGAAGGAACTGCAGTAAAATGGGGGTTGGGAGGTGGAAGAAAATTGCTCTCACAAGCATAGAGAGACAGACAACTTATTACTGAGTCTATCATCTGGCTTAATAACAAGTTATGTGTGGTATCTATATAAATCAGGCAACACACCCACAGGAGTCTTACCAAAAGCGTGTACAACTGCAGTCTTCTACTAAATTTGAGTGTATTAATATCTCCAGCGAGGTCTGGGGGAAAAGCCCACATTAGGTAGGAACTGCACAGTCACCAATCTTCAGACTAAAAACGATGGGGTGAGACCGAAAGGGTCTTAGAGGTCCAGGACACGCACACTGCAGGTGACTGGGTATAAATCCGGAATGAAAAATCGCTGTTAATTATCAAATCTCTGCATTTGCAGCCAAGCCCTACCTCCAAGGGCACAGCAGAGGTACGGCCACAGGCGTCGCAGGCACGCGGTTAGGAACTCAGGGACCGAGAATCCTTCGCTGCCAACTGCAAAGGGGCTCTGCCAAGTGCCGTCCCGAGAAGCAGTCCCTTCTGCAGAGGCAAACTAGTGACCCATCTCAAGCAGCAGATGACTGTCACAGAGCTGAGGGCTCAGGGGAAACGTTTAACTTCAATTATGTGTCAAACAGAAAAACTATGTCGAACATTAAGCCCATGAAAGTTGAAATAGAAATCATTAAGAAAACTAATTCTGGACAGATGCAATTCAATTTTTACTTTTTTTTTTTTTTCCTCCCCAGAAAAGGACTGCTCTTTGCATTTCTGATAAAAAATTCAATTTTAACACCAGAATGATGTACTTTTCCCTAACACTTTAAATGGGGGGAATTTTTCCTTTTGATTTCTTCTGAAGGACAGAGAGAAGTTTTCTGCTCGAGTTCCCTCATTCTGATGGCTCTGTGTAGGGTGAAGACAGTGAGCTGTGTGTGGCACCAAGAGGAACAACGAGCTGGGGYAGACATGATGTGCAGATTTTGCCTCCATAGGTAGCCTTTATCAGAGTCACATTTCTTCCCCTCAGTTAGCTAGACTCTCTCCTTGCACCAGATCTGCCGCAAGCTTTCTTGGCTTCGCTAACATTATTCCCCAAATATTACAGATTGTTAGAGCGAGTTCCTGGGATGCTGGGAAACAAAAGTTTCTCAAGCCAACCACCACTTCAATTCACATTGCTATTTCAAGACTTTCTTTCGCTTTATTTACCTAATTGAGATGACGAGGGACAGCACTTCCAGCAGGATGGCGATGACGAACACCACGACTGCTGCCGGTGGTGGAGGGGAAGAGACCATCCCATGTTTCAAGAAACACGTGATGGAGAGTATTAGGAAGACTGTGGTGGAAAGGAACACGTCCAAGAGCGAGCTGAAGGTAGCACTGGCGAACGTCTTCACTGGAGCATTCCTTATAACCTATGGGGAATACAGGATGGAGGGAACGGATGAGCAAGAGTAAATGCTCCTATGCTGAATTCAACCATATCATAAACAGCAGACCACAAAAACTAGTAAAGCAATGCAGAGCATTTTGCCACTTCATTAATTCAATGTAAACATTGTGTTAAAAAACAAACAAAATCCCTCCCCAAAACCAAAGAGGTAGTTCCCTGACTATCAGTTCCCTGAGAAGAGTTGCTATTGAGAAAAAGCACCGGCAACACTGTTCTGGGTCTGGGGTGATTTTTTATTATTATTACTTTTTAAAGTCCACTAACATTTTTTACAGGATGTGATAATACAGAAATAAGCCATACAAAAATTACCTGTGCTATGCAAAGAAACATAAAAACCATAACCACTRACAGGGAAAGCTAAAAGAAGTTTTCTTCATAGATTTTTATTTAAAATAGCAATAGATTTTCTAATAATAATAATAAAAAAATTCTGGTTCCAATGGCTCGTTCAGAAAACCCTCCAAACATCAGTCTGCAGGGACAACRACTTGCACGCAGCAGAGGTCACGTCTCTCTTTCAGCCAAGATTAAAAGAAACGATCAGGACGCTCTGCAATTTCAATCGATGTAGGCCCAGGACATCAAGTTCTGCTTTTCCCGACCCCCTTACCACGCATTCCCCCATTCCCCTTGCATTCTGTGCTGGCCCTAGCGTTCGTGCAGCTGTGGAGGGAGCTGGTTTGAGGGCCAATCCAGCTGAAAACCAGATCACAAGCTCCACGTCCTGGCTTACTCCAATAAGCCCAGTCTTATGAGTGTTTATGTCTGCCCAAGGGAGGAGGCAAGAATGTGCAACTTGCTGTGTTTGTGTGTTTCTGTGTGTATGGGGTGGKGGGGGGGAACGGAGGAAGAGACTACGACAGTTTGGGCTTAAAAGAATCTTAAGCTCCTATTTCAGATGATCTAAACAGAGCTTGCAGCTCTTCTCCTTTGCAGTCTTAACACTTCCAGTTTTAAATTTAGTCATCTCAGACACTGGAGAGCAGAAAGCAAGTTCCAAAGAAAAATGCAAAGTATGTTATCAATATTGCCAAGAGGTAGCCCAGTTTGAATCCGACGGTCTTGTACTATGGGTTCATTTGGAAATTTCTTTTGCTCCTCAGAGCACTATCTGCACTCAGCAACATTGGAAAAGGAACTTGTTTCTCATTTGCACCTCCCTGCAACCTAACGCATTCAGCTAGCACCATTTCAGTGCAAAATCACCTTTTAGTCTGAGCTGTAGCAGAATCCCTTTAGTCCACACAGCCAGTTACATAAAATTGAATTAAGGACAGCAGCACTGTATCCAAAAGTGACAGTGTTAAGGCTGCCTTAACGCTGAGCATTAAGTAGTAGTTAAGTAGTTAAATTCCAAACAAGAACAGGCTAAGCCAGCTCTCAGAAAGGGCAGCTGCTGAAAGACAGTGATCACAAACCAAGTATGCAGCTGACACAATGTAATTACAGCGAATTCGCTGGTGCTGGAAGACACTTTTAGCAACAATTTACTGCAAGGCAATTAAACAAGCGTGTCTCCGGCACTGTTGAAGACCATTTCACTTTTTTTGGTTCTGGATCAGTACATGCTAATATTGAGGCTTTAACAGGTTTTGCCCAAATACTGCAGAGTTACTATTACAAAGAGAAGATTTCCATTTCCAGGTAGGTTTTCATAATGCAGCCAGGCCAAATTAGCAGTTTACCACCACCAAAATGGACAGACCTCATTCCTGCTCCTTTCTTCCATGAATTTCCTATGTACCCACATTAATAGGTCAGTCTGCATACGCTTGAATACTACTACCTTTCTTTCTGACCTTTCAGTTGGAAAGAACTTGATTTTCTGTTTTCTGTATATTGTGTGCAAATTGTGCAGGCAATCGTGTGTGTGCGTACACACATATATACACAGACCCACACATATATTATGGTATTAATTTCCAGCACACTCTAAACAATGATTTATAAAGCAGTCGAAAAGTACTAAAACAACGCTTGTTTTGTTCTCTTATTGCACTCAATTTAGGACATGAGCAGATGTAATATACTGCTGCGGATGTAATTTAATAAATGTGAACGTATCTCCCAGGAAGTTTCTCCTGCTGTTGCTACACGAGGTTTATTCAGAGAGATACCACTGATACAAAGTGCTGCACGATGAACACGGGGTTCCCGAACACACTGCATGAACTAAACTGCAGCACAGCTATCCCTACCTTTGTTAAAAAAAAAAAAGAAAAAAGTTAGGTCTCATTTGTAAAAACTGGAAAACAAGCAAAAAAGGGACCATTGCTAAGGACACCACGATAATGCTGCCTGGAACCACGGCAGATATCCTCAGATGCAGGGCACATGGGGAGGAAGAGGGAATCAACACCTACGTTTATCAGGGTGTGATTCTGCACGATGGACGATCTGAACTGATAGTTCACCACTACTGAAAGGGAAGGTCTCTCTCCCCTCCCTGTTCCCAGCCACTTATCTTGTGCTGGCTCTGGCACTTGTCAGGCTCTCTGTGAGCTGCTGGTTCAACACTAAGAGAGAAGGGAAGGAAAAAAAACAAAAAAAAAACCCAAACAGAAGAAAAAAATAGCCCCAAATGAAAAAAAAAAACAGATTAATATTTTATGTAAGTTAGTAAAATGAACTGGCTCACAGCAAGGAAGGGTCTGATAAGCACCAGAGCCATTGGAAGGAGCAGGGAGGGGAGAGCAATTGCCCTCTTTTGGTAGCTACTTTGCAGCTCCTTGTGGAAATGCAGCCCCAGTTCATGCTGACACCTAACGTTGCTATATACAAACTTGCATCTTGCTAGTTCATGTCAAACAGGCAGAAATATCAGCTGACATGGAAAGTTCATAAAGGTTCACAGAAGTCTCCTCTCCTCAAGGAAATTCAGGATTTTTTATGCTCAAATAATGCAGAATCCTAAAGGTGCCAAGTTCCTTACTGCACACAGTGTTGTGAAACATCTGTTCTGAATGCCACACACGTATGAAATTTATGACGTTCAAAGTTACCAGCGTCAAAGTCAGGATATTTGATGAGGAGGCAAGTGGCATTTGATCCTTTACTTTAGTCTTAGCCTGGTTCTCTGGCCTGCCTAGAGCATTAAAACATAAACCTGAAAATGGAGATAATGTAGGTGAAGTAAGTAAAATTTGTTCTTGTGTATCTTGGTGGATTGCAAAAATGCATTCCCAGCCCAAAAACTGGACTAGACTCAGGGCATTGGTGCATGATAGGTCAACTGAAAGGAGGAGACTTTTCAGAGGCAACAGTATCAAGCAATAAATCACATTTGTCATTTCTTGACCCTTGTCATCAACTGCAATGAAATGTGTTAAAAACAGCATGAGTACAAGTACAGATAGTTGCTTAGACAGATTACAGAAGGAAACCAACTCCAGGAGAAACATACCTCTTCCTGATAGCTCGTCCTGTAGGCCATCTCCAAATCCTGATCTAAGAAGTTCAGGCTCAGCTTGTTAATAGGCGGTTTAAAGAAGTAGTCTTTCATGAGGCTAGAGAGAAAAGACATACGAGCAGCAGTTTATTCAGCTGTAATTTGTTCAGACTCCACCGTTCTGTGGTTTCCGCCTCCAGTGACACCGAGGCTTGGCTACCTTGGTTTCGAAGCTCCCGCAGCATTTCTTTGCTCTTACTTACTGTGGTACTGATACCCTCTGTCCACATCACTTGCTCAGGCAGAGGAAATATTTTACAAAAACATGACGGAGCAAACTTTTATATTTTCAGGAAAACACTATTTTCAGGAAAATCCCTTCAGGAATTTAACAACTATAATCACAGATGACTATAGATAATTGTAGTATAAGCCAGTGAATAGTAAAGGTTAACTGCTGCTCCAGAGGCACGAACTTATGGGATGCGTGGCTGTGGGATATTTATGTCTTAGACAGAGCTCCATCGTTCAAAACAAAGCCCAGGATGATAAAAGTGACAACTTGTTAGAAAAATCATTTTCCATCTTAGAAAACAACACTTTCTTGTTATTTCAAAGACACTAAAATAACTCAGTAACTCAGCTGGGACCATTCATTTAATGATCCAGGCTGCAGAAATAAAAAAGGGTTCCTGAGGAAATGGATAGCTTAAATTCACTTCTGCTACAGAACATCTGAAATCACCAGAATCATCACCAAAGGCACTGGCAAGTAATGAAACTAGCTTATTAGAACTAATGAACCAGGAGGCAGCATCTACTGGAGGGTGTTTACACGCTCCTTCACCTTATCTTCCAGTGCCAGGTGCACGAAAAACATAAAAGATGCCTCAATTATTAAAACATTGTTTCTATTCCCCACCCAGCCTGAACAAAAATAGAACATTTTTTGAGTTTACATTAGTTGTAAGAGATTTATGAAAGAACACTTTTCTCATGTTGGCTCTGACATCTATGGTGCTGCTGTTCTGCAAACATTTTCTTTCCCTGGTAGGCGTCAAAGAGCTGAAAGAACTGAACTTACACAGCACTAAATGCTTTGGGCACAATGGCCCCAGAGTAAGGTCGTGCTTGCTTATGTAATTTATTTCTCAGATAGTCTGTCACCCTCTCTCCTACGTAGTCCTAATCTGAGACTTGAGAACATCTGACGTTACAGACCTCCTTTCATTTTCAAGCAACTGAGTCCACTTGTTATCTACAGTCGACTAACTTTTGCTATTTTTAAAACTGATGTAGAATCTGAAATGTGCTAGCTTTTTTCCAAGTGCTGTTCCCACCTTGAAACTTGTAGTACCTGAGCAACAATTTGATTCAATTACTCTGCTGTTATCAACGCTAAGCAAAAGACACAGAAATGCACACGAGATCAAATCCAAGCAGATGAAGAAGCTGAAAGATCCTACAGAACTAACCTGTGCCTGTCTTGTTTTTTCATATTACTCTTTTATTTTATTTTATTTTTTAACTCCTGGCAAAGAGGCTTGTTAGAAGTCCAAACTCCCTGGCACAATATAGCAGAAGGAAGGTATTTTCCCTTGAGATGCAAGACCAACCACACATAACATTCCTAGATTGAAGCTCTAGAAGACAATCAGAGAACTTCAACCATGAGTATGGCGTATTTATTTTATATCCTTCAAACATTTTGGCCATGGCCAATATATAAAAAAACATTATAGGATGCTCCAAAGGCATGACAAGACATCAGCTTGAGTCCCCTTTTCTTTCCTTCATTCTTCAGTGTCCTCTCTCCCTCATCCAACAATGATATATAGGAGTGACAACTGGCACAGAAGATTGTAAGAAAATTTCTAATAACATCTTACAGTATGAATTTTGTAAGCTTTTTTTAGCGTGGTTGAACTGACTTTCTTCCTCCATGGAAGCTCATCAGAGTATGCTGATATTGTGCTGGAGTTGCGATGGTCTAAGGGTGTAGGAAGAACCACCCAGATTGCCAGCGAGACAATAAACAGAAGAAATAAAAACTACCAAATTAGGGAGAAGGCAGCATTTCTGATGCCAACCAGCCACACAGTGCCAACTCCGCTCCATCTCAATAGTCATCTGTCTCAGAGATGAAGGTCCCAGTTCAGTTGACTAAACACAGTCAAGCACATAATCTGTTTCCCACGAGGCCTGTGTCTCTGTAGCACAAATGATATCTCTGTTTTCCAAGAATCAAGTAAGACTGGAAAGCGGGAGATGAAAGAAGCAAACAAATTAAAAAAATAGTTAAACAGGAAACTGACCCAAGGGGGAAGGGGAAAAAAAAAAAAGGATAAAGGGTTATAAGGCAAGTAACTTCTAGGGAAAAGGTTCATATTTCCCCGAGACTCCAATCCGTACTTCTAAAGAGACCTTTTGTAAGTACAGCCATGATTAGCACCTGAGCACTTGTTTCTTAGACTTCAAAAGGTTTATAATCTTAGGGATAAATAATCCTTCTTGGAAACAAAAACCTAAAAAGAGAGAATTCTGTGAGGGCATCTCCAATGAGATTAAGTTTAAATATTTTGTACTCTTACCACCTCTCATACTACTAGTTTTCTTTTAAAAGACACAACCACATGCAGATTACAATGAACGAAGCATGATATTTTTATAGGGGCTGTAGTAAAGCCAGCTTCAAAGCTCAAACTGTACAGTGTTTGCCAAATATACATACTCAAGTTCTAAGAAAAAGCAAACCTGTAACTTCTATGAAAAGGATTCCTGTGTAATGAAATAGAATGTAATAATACAAAAATGCCCAACACTTTCATTCTTTTTTTTTTTTTTTTTTTTTAAAGAAAGCTGGAACTATGCTAGGTATCTGCTCCTAGGCAATCTCAGCAGGCAAAGAGCCCGAAGGCCACCCGTGGAGATCTCAGCTGCACACCTAAGCTGCAGAAAGAGGGTGGGAAATGAGAAGCTGCATCAGTGCCCAGCGTTTGCAAGCAGGCAGCCTTACGCAGCGCCATAACTCGGAGCAGAGCCTTCTGCATTGCTCCTTGGGTATGTTCAGCTCGTGCCCAGCTGTATCGGAAGTCTGTGTGACAAGTTTCTACATCTAATCACCGTATCTTCGTTAGACACTTCTTGTTAACGCAGCGCCTAGTTTGCATGACAGATGAGAACACCAGCATTGTGCAACACAGTAAAAATCACTACCCAGAGCTGGGCGAAACTCCCAGCTCCCCACGGCTGAGTTTGCACCAACATAAAACCAAAGCAGCAGATTTCCAATATTACTATTTAAAAGGGGCTTCAYGTAAGATGATAAAGTAAAAGAAGTTTGGATTCCACCTCCCAATCTGAGAAAACTCATATTCCRTGTTTGAACATTCTCACAGTTACCGGATTTATTAAGACCAACAGCATATATGTTTTATAGTAGGGGATCGAGAATGTTTTTAAAATGACTTATTACATACAACTTAACATTAAAAAATGTTTAAAAGGATTAATGTAAAATGGTAGGCTTAATCCATTTTGCATAGACCTAATTAATCAGGAGATTATTTTTGGAAAGTTCTGTTTACATGAACTGAACTCAGCACAGAAGTTTCCCTGGCAACAAGAAATGGCCCACTTAATCCGGTAACGATGATATTTGATCGAGGAAAAAAAAACCCTAGGCTTCGACTGATGTTAAATCAGAGTCCTACTTTTTCCGAATCAGAAAGAATTATCCATTTTGTAAAAGGAGGAGGAAAACTCCAAGAGCCTGAAAGTACAAGACCTTCAGCTAAGCATCTTCAGCAGGCCTATGGCATGAATTGGCATAAATACTTCTGGTAACTTAAAAGTTGCAGTATGCTGGTTATATTTAAAAAAAAAAAAAAATCCCAAATTTTGTTCTTTCTGGTTTCTGCAAACATTTTGACTTTCACAATAATATTTGAAAATAGCAGCTGAACACCTCTTTGCAGATGCTAATGACAGAAATCACAAATTAAAAAAAAAAAAAAAAAAACTAGAATTTCTACTGAAGGTGGCCACAGGAGAAACGTAATCTGAAAAGAAACAGAGGAGCAGAAACTGGCTATTTAGAAACAACTATATCTACTGATGTTGGATAATGGCTAAGACGTATATATATACAATGAAAACAAAATGAACAGAAGTTTGAAAAGACAGAAAGTTAGCAAAAGTTAGATGGGTACGAATGATGAAAAAGAACAAACTAAGTAAGACGTAACAAAAACCACAACGCCCTCTCTTTCACTTCCCCCCACTTTGGTCGTGTTTTCAATGAAGAAGATGCTGTCCCTGTTCCAAACAGCCTGGAGTACATATGACCATACACTTTCAAGGATATTTAAATAAAATGCACCTAATCTGAGTGGAAGCACTTCTGTTATTGAATCAAAAATAGGATTAGCCATAAAAAATAACAAAACTCAAGCTATCTGTTTAGCTGATCCTGTTAAATCACTGCCATAATAAGGGAGATATGGTTGTGTGCTTACAAAAATTACATGCTACCGAGAACATATTTTCCTCTGCCCAAAAGAAGGGTTCTTTTTGGKTTTTTTTTGTTTGAAATGGAGAGGCTAATTTTACAAATGCTGTAGGTAGCTAATAGGTCCATGAGAATTCACTCCTATTAATTCTGCTTCCAAGCCAAATACAATTTCTAGGCATTAGTAAATCACATGATGTCAGATGTTGTTCTTCTTGTATACAAAAATGTGAATTTTTGTGCCTCAAATTTTATGTTACATTGTTAACTGCAGAAGTACCTATACGCACTACATATATATATATGTATGTATGTATGTATGTATATGTATATGTATGTATGTATATACTTACTACCTACACACACACATATATGCATTAGGAGGAATTCTGAATGTAAAGATAAAAGGTCAATTTCATGATGAGTCATTTAAGGGGTGTTTTTCCTTTTATAAGAGTCAAATGAAGAATCACTGTTCACCAAGGGAAAAAACGATGAAAAAACTGGCTTTACATATTCTCTGAGCAGAATGGTTTTGACGTCAAGTTCCTACTGTAGTTTCCAAAATGAACACAGACCAAGCTTAGAAAACATACAACACGTTTTAACATCTCAACAATAATAGAGAAAAAGCACCCAAATAAAAATTAAAGATACACGAGCACTGTTGTTACCTTCTCCCCTTTGGAGGATTTTTACATTATGCAACCCGTTCTTTCTTACCTGTCTTCTTTAATCACATCCACAAAGTGAGCATCTGTTTTTTCTCTGATGTTTTTGAACCTCAAAGGAAGGAGAGCTGATTGATCCAGACTCACTCCCACCCATCTTCCTTTCTCTTGCAACATTTCATAAAGCGAGGTCTGACTATTGCTCAGTTTTTCTTCCTGTGGAGGACTCAAAAGTCCATTTTGAGTCTTTGGATTATGTCCTCCCGGAGCCTGCTTGACAGAAAGAAAAACATACACAGGAAACATTAAATGGTTGGCAAAGCAGACAGAAGAGATTTAATGGAACGAAAGTTAAAACAAGCTCTACCATCACACCGAACTTTTACTTAGCCGTGTCACAAACGTAGCTCTACCTGCTTTGAAATCATTCACACCTTCTCCTATAAAATGCATGTTTATTTAGCTGAAACCCACTCATGACAAAAGTTTCTTCATTTCTGCCTCTACAGCAGCCAGCATAGCAGTGACTAGCTCCTCCATAAGACTATTACTGGATGCTACATTAGTGACCATAAATTGATACCATAAATATCATTGGCACCCAAATCATGCACTGAAATAAGTTATTCAGATTGCAACATCAGCCTAAAGTTAAGAAATACCTGATCTCTGGCTGCCCATGCAAAATTAATTCAAGCTCCTTGTGCACTTATCCTGTAAAAGAAATGAGGTATGCAACTATAGCCTGCTGTAATTAAAGATTTATACATTATTCCCTATTTTCTGACAGGAAGATGCTGCAAAAAAACAAAACACAACCCTAACAACATTATTTTAACATAAGCATTCTTGATATCTGTTTTTCTAGTAGAACAAAAAACCCCACGTATTTTGCGCGCGCTAAAAACTTTCATTCATCACTTGTCTCATAAATAATACTGAAGATGTAAGACTAATGGAGCAGCAGGAGACTGTTACCTTGAGTGGGGAAGAGTCAGAAAGTACTTGGGCTTGGTTCCCTCTAACTGTCATGACCTCAAGAGCTGAAGGAAGCCCTGCTCTGTATCATATGTCATAGCAAGGTGTATTGGAGCAGGCTGCCGAAGCTGCAGGAGAAGGAGGAGGGAGTTGAGCTACGCTTCCCTTTCCTCCAGCACGGGAGAAACGCAGGACTGCCACCCTGGGGGCTGCCCAGACGAAAGCGTGAACCTGCAGGGCCATGTGTCGGGAGCAAGGAGCAGAAAGGATTCCAAGTCTCGTCCCTACCACCACTCGCGACAGTTGTTTTGGCAGCTTGCAGGTGTTCACAATACAGTGACAGCAGCTGACAAAGTGTAACAGTCAAGTTTAGTAGTTGCCTTGGGGCGCGGCCAATATTTTACTAAAGAACATAAGCACCAGAAGAGAAAGGTGATTCAGCAGTGCATATCTCAGCAAAAGCACACCAGGATTCTTGGCCTGGAGAGGCGCTTCTGTAGGATGAAGGGGCGTTCTCCTGGCAAGCCAGAGGCACGAGAACTTCGCAAATAAAAGGCCACCAGAATCTTTTCTAAGGGAAAAGATTCAGCAACTTAAGAACAGGTCCTCCCGTAACTATAACAGATTACCTGGCTAACCCAAAGAGAACATTTCTAAGGAGCACATGACATACTGCAGCACCAGAGTAACCTCCTCCTTTTTGAGATGAGGAGTAATAAGGCAAACCAAAGAGAACTGTCAAACCAGTTGATAGTATTGAAGGTTCTTCTTTTTCGTTTTTCTTTTATTTTTCTCTAATTTATGCTAGAGATTATATTTGCTTTGGGCGCTTCCCAGAACAACTTGAGGCCTAGGAAAATGAGGGTCATAGTTATCCTTTTTATTCTTTTTCTTTTGGAAAGAATCTTCCTCTTTTTCCTCACCCCTGCAGCAGATGTCGTTACTTAAAAAGCAGTAAACGATAGAAAACAAACTTTTTTTTGGTATGAACAGCTCGAATACAAGATACGCACTTTCATGTGCTGTTTGCTTTCCCTGCCTGATCTTTGAATTCATCTGAAGAATGCAGTGAAATTTTCTGCTCTTTCAGAGAAGGTCAGCATGGACTTCTCTTGGCCTTTTCTCTTTAGCTCTTTGGCAAAGGCTCAAATCCCTAAGAAAATTCTTCCCTTCAGTCAGCTCAAGGTTTTCCTGTGCTGCCTCCACTCTGTTAATCTTAACAGGAGAGGATTAGAATTTGAAACTGCTTGTGTGTCAGGAGAAAATCCCTATTTAATAAATGTCGTTAGCCCCAATGTTACTGTGGTTTCTGATGGCAACAGGCCGTACAGCTGTTCTGAGCTCTCAGATTCAATGCACCACGTGACAATTTCCTCTCATAAAGAGACAGGAAGGCTCCAAAGGAAGATAGGACGCAGGGAAGGACTGAGGAAGTGGTTAATATAGTTTAGGGAGATGAGAGAGGCAGACAGACAGACAGAGAACCTGAATGCTGCAAGGCTGACATGAAGTGCAGTGATGTGGCATGGGAAAAAACCAACTCTAGGGAGGTGTAAAGCAAGCTTATGACCCTTCTTCCTAAGAAATCTGAGACTGTAAAGAAGATTTGGAAATCAAATGGCACAGCAACCTCTGTGCGTGTAGCTCTCATTTAAGCTTTCATTTCAACAGGCATCTCAGATTTACTGGAGAGGCACGTAACTGGTCCAATTTTTGACTAGCACCAAATAAACAGAATAAATGAGGGACATCTGACTTGGTCTCCAGTAGCATGTTTCTTCCAGTGAAATTACTGACATTTTATTCAGCACTGTACAGACCTTTTCTCGGCAAGGTTAAATGACTTGATGATTACAACACATGAAGCTAATATAGCTGCAGGAGAAAGAAATACGGCCTACTGTATTACATACCATTTCAGTACAGTACCGTAAGGCTGTCTCTACCCGAGTTTACAACGTAAGCATGAGAGACGGAAGGTCAGATACAGGCTGAATGCAGAGAGACAAATGCAGATTAACGTAACAACTCATCAGGCAAGTGTTCGGACAGCACTACATGCAAGGAGAGTTTTAAAGATAGATCTGAAGGAATGGGATGGCTAGCTCTGAGCATGTTTATAAAGCAATCCTCCCTGATGAGGGAAGTCATTACATTTATTTGAAAATACAACAATCAGGTGATGAAAACCGGCATCCAGTCTGCATTTCGGTGGGAGCCTAATTTTCAGGAAAGAGTAAGAGGCAAAAGGCAGAGCAGAGAGGCTACGAAGGGCCATGAACAAGATGACAAATAGGTAATGTCTGGTACTGCAGGGGAAGTAGGTGGTTTCCCTAAGAATATCTAGGCAACCGGCAAGGAAAACAATCTTTGTGGCAGCATGCTGAATATGTAAGACTGTGTTTGTCAGAGAGAAAAGGAAGTGAAAAAACTTAGATGCTGAGAGTTTCAGTCATGTGGATGAACAGGAATGGTTGTGTTTTAGAGCTACTACACAGAAGACATTGGCAAGACACAGGCATAACTTGTGACTAGGTGACACACAGTCTACGGGTGTAAGTCATGGAGAGAGTGGTAATGCTGTTTCTGCCTCTGTGGGTAGCCTCAGCATAATTTAAAGAGTCCAAAATTTAGGTCCCTCTTGGTTTCAAACCAGGCTGACAAATTTCTAGTCATTTTGAAAATCTGGGTTGCCTCAGTTAAAGTTGAGAACACAAAAATTCAAATCTAAATCAGCTCTGCTGCTTAAGAGGTTAAATAAAGGAAACAGCAATGCATTGCAAAAATGAGAATGCTAACTGAAGTAAAGGAATGAGGGAAAAACAGGAAAGTGGGGAAGTCTAAATTACCTTGGTACTGTTTTTATGCTCATCCTGACAACCATTTTGGATAGCTCCTTCTTCTATGCTGACATCGCAGTGGGGAGCAAGGGTGGTACTACAAGAAGGACAAGGCTGCAATGAGACAAAAAACATTTAGCCAGGAACATTCTGGTGTCACCTTAATATTATGCAATTCATAATTTGGTCCACT
The DNA here is from genome assembly GCF_003343035.1 of Apteryx rowi. Lineage (NCBI taxonomy): Eukaryota > Metazoa > Chordata > Aves > Apterygiformes > Apterygidae > Apteryx > Apteryx rowi. Next base: position 548,864 of record NW_020448586.1, read on the forward strand.
TGTATACTTGCTGCATGGTTAAACTAGACACAAAGCTACAAAATGGGAAACATGGAGCAAAAGTCGAAAGGAACAAAATCTGCCATTTCAAAAACAAATCACAGATTTTCTGTTTCCTAAAGCTAAATCTAACCCAGGAAAGCTTTACAAGTATAAGATCACAGATATACTGTAATCATTGCATATTGGCAAAGAAAGAAGAATAAAATAAGCTTTAGTGAGAGAAGTGCAATTTTCCTATTTAAAAAAAACTGTCTGCAAAAGGATCTGAATGATATTATGATCAGCTGAGTGAAGACTTAGCACAAAATACAGCAAAATTCAGAAAAACACAAGACACCATGATGCGCTGTTAATGGCATAGAGAAATGGAAAGCAACAATTCCAAAACTAATAAAGGGAAATATTTTTTCATACAGCTTCATAAGACAGCGGAACAGAGCTCAGGCTATGGAACGTTGTTGAGGCCAAACACTGAGCAAATGTCATAGGAAACACGGAAACAAAAACATCAGGAGTTGTAATAGTCGCAGGTAACACATTTTGGAAGCAATCTCAAATGTCACGCTTCAGTTTTTAAAACAACCCAAACCCTCCAAGTTAAGATGTGATCTTTTCAAGGGGAATTAATCCCATATCTGTATCTTGCAAAGTTCTTCAAACTTTTCTCTAGCATTGGCCATTTAGAGACCCAATACTGCATTAGATGGACCCTGTATCTGATCCCTATTGGCAATTCCTATGATCATAAGATGATTTACTGTTACCAGGCTTGTCAAAAGGTTATTAACGGGTACAGACACACCAGTCACCAGGAACAGCATGCTAAACTGGGCACACCAGACTAAATGATGGTTTAGTTATCTCACTAAACGTCTTGATAAAGTTTCCAACAAGCAACTTGAGTCTTGCATGCACTTTTTGTCCCAAACTCAATACCCCATGTCTCTCTTCTAGCCCAAAATCAAGACAATTTCTCCCTTCAGATCCACTCCCTGTTTCAAAGACCAGTGCATAACTCTTTTTGAGGACTGACTTTTCATCCAAAGCATCCTCCCTTCGCTGGTGTCATATCTGAAATTCAAAAATGTAGCATCTTAAATTTTAAGGTTGTTACGGTATGGCCCACTCTTCCAATGACTGTTGATCCACCTAATCATCCAATAATGTCCCTAAAACTATTTCATGAAGATTCTGGGCCTTCTTAGCCAGCAGACCATCATGTGCTTTGTTCCTCAGGGACACAGTCTGGGTTGGGGTACCGAAATTATCTATGAGTTTCCTAATGTGGAAATAGATGAAGAACACATATGAAGAAACCATGTGGTCGGTTCTTAAAAGATTTTATTTAAAAAAAAAGTCTAGGACTAAATATCATGAATGCCTTGATCACTTTATGTAAGGTAGTATTAAATGGCTTTAAAAATGAGCAGGACAATGGACTAACAAGCCTTCTATGTTCCTAGAGCATTCGTAAGTAGCTTTAATCATGGCAGAAGTCAGTTAATGGTGATAATAAAAAAAAWATATATATACCTTTATTATCAAAAATAAAAACAGTATTCCCTGTTTGATCTTGCTAATAAATCAGCAAGACCACCTCAAATACTTAGCTCCTGGGGTTAAATCAGATGACAAAAATCTCAGAAAAGAAGCCCGACCTTTTGAAAAGAGACAGCGGTTTATCTGACTTATCCCTATGTGTGCAAGCCAACATCATTAACTTCACTCTTTACTGTAGACACTTACATAAGCTCAATGCGTATGTGGCCCAGTCACAATGAATAATACATTAATGCACTTTCAGCAAACACCAAATCAAGCAAAACTACTTTCTGTTTTCATTCTAGGAGACAATTAGAACATTTTTACAACAGCTTATGATTCCAAGTCAAGTAAGGGCTTTTATAAAATATGATAGGCAAAGTAAATAGACACCAAAACCAGGTAAGTAGGTTACAGTGCTTTCATTCAAGAATCAGCTGCTACTATAGGTTTACTTCTATTTTTAGCATCTTTCTTTGCCATTTTATTATGTACAAACTTTATGACTTGAAATAGGCATTTTATTGATATTCATACTTCAGTGATATTTTGCAATTAACTACTGATGTTGTCGAGGAGAGGACGAAATATAATGCCTTTCATGGATCAATTACTGTCGCATTCTCCTTCCTGACCTTCCCAAACATCTGTTCAAGATCCAAATGCTAAAGTAATGTTTTTCCCCAATATGGTCACTTATTCCCTTTAAAAGAAGAATATTTCAACTTGCCTATAGTTTGGCACCTCCTAGTTTTCTAGTCTTCTTAGCAGAGTTGGAGTCATCTCCTCCCACACTGATACTGTTTACAGCTTTGTATTTAAAACAGTTGGCATGTAAGTCATGATTCTTTTGCAAATTTTATCTCCAGACCCTACCAGCAAACTGAAGGCTTAAAAAAAAAAAAAAAAAAAAAAAAAAAAAGTAAAAAAGAAGCCCACTCCTTTTAAAAAAAGTCATATTAAATTGGGCATGAACCACGATTAAATCATAAAGTTGTTCCTTTTGTTTGCTTGTTTTTTAATGCTGTAAGACCTACTCTAGCATGGCTGGCAAATTAAACTTTCCTTGAAAGTCTGACCCAGCCTTCTTGGTCTACAACCACTCCAGCGACAGACTACCCAGGCAGAGAGAAGCCTGGATCTATACTTCATCTATACTTGAAAACCTGCTGTGGAGTTTGCAGTATCTGCAACCAGCAATGCCTTGAGAAGCAAGTACCATTTGCAATTGCAACCATGCTCCAGCTGCAGTCACAGAACGTGTTTCTAAGTACGTGCTCAGCATTCACATGAATCATTATGCTGTACCCATTCTGACACATTTTGGTCATGCATTGTATGGATGCTTATCACACAGCATGGGAAGCTAAGTTTGGGGGTCATTCAAGATTCACTTCAGCATCCAGGTATTTTGGGCGAGTCAGGGAGCACTATCTGCAAAGTATTGCCAGACTGCTTGGGAAATCACTGCCAAGACCTGCAGTGCTCATGGTGATGAATAAAAACAGGTACCCATAAGCATAAATTTAGGACAAAGGTAGACAGGGTATCCAAGAAGACTGAAACTGAGCAGGCACTTGTCCTAGACGTTTTTCTGAAGAAGCTTCCCTTCTTGAACTGCCAGTTTTAGCTTCTCCTTCATTTATCTGGATAGCCATGTTTGCACTTTTGCACCGTGCAGATCTGCTTTCAGCGTTTAAACAGTAACAAACACCTGGTCAAGATGGTCCCAGAGTAAAAAACCATAGCAAGTGGAGCAGGCAGTCAACAAAACGATGTGGGCCAGCAGCATGTCTCAAGGCTGCATACTACTTGTTTTGGAATAGCGACACAACTGTGTTGCCTTTCTTCAGAGCAAGTCACCTTGTGTTTTAGAAAACACATACTGAAGGGCCAGATGATTCTCAACAGCAGATCACATTTTGGACTCAGGTTATTTTAACAATGACTATCCCAAGTTAATACATAATAAATTTTAGCAAACCTTAAGAGCAGCCAGGTCAGTACCACACTTCACTGTGGTTTCACTGCCGCCGCAGTTAAAGCTTCACTTTGCTGTCTGACATTAACAGGGCATACTTACCTCCTCCCGCAGCAGCAACTTGAGTTTTACTGCTTTGTTTAATCCCTCCTCTTTGCCCTCTACTTCACCGCTGGCAGCTCAGTAATGCTGCTCCGGTTGGTACTTTCTTCTTCCTTCACTACTCGAAGCAGAGCGCTTTATTACTCGCTGCTGTCACAGCATCACTTGAAAACAACAGCGTGATGCTGTGGAGCTCGACGGTGCTCAGGCTCCCCTGTTTTCCTTACCTGACGCAGGGATTATGCTACGCTAACAGTACGTCTGTGCCACTCGAAGCAGTGCCACAAGGTTACCCATGGATGTGCTGAACGAGCCACGAGCAGAGCAAGACGCCTGTGCAAATACAACTTGCTTCTCAGCTGCTTGCTCAAAGTCAGCTTCAGCACATCTCCATGGCCATGCAGCGAGCTGCACAGACTGACTCAGTGGTACAGATCTCCATTCACTGCTCTGCGGCAGATTTTCCTATCACCTTCACTGAAAGACAAGCAAGAGCTGGAGAGCTGGCATGTCACCGATGCCAAATACACTCTTGTTATATATGGGAAAAGAATAGGAATAGAAAAGTACCACCACAGCTTGGGACTAGTCACACTGTACACAGTGCAAACTTAGGGGAAGGAGCAAAGATGGCTAAAGCTACCTTCTGCAGTTATATAGTCTTGGCCACAACTCCGGATCAGCCTTCTGGCTGACCTCACTAGTGATCAAGTGTTTGCAGTCCAAAACTAAAACCAAGCACAGACACAGGGTGGAGGTGCCTCGGCCATCTCTCCTAATCCAGACAACATACATACAAGCAGCAAAGACATTCGCCCATCAGCTCTGTCAGCTAAATATCAAATCTGTGTTGAAGAGATCCTCTCAGGACTAATTCCACTGGGCTTCGCACCACTGAAGCCTAATGACGGTGGAGTTCTGATGGCCATTTCACACCCCTGGTTCTGACCATTGGTGCCCAGCTCAGCCAACCCAATAGGAGGAACTCTTTACCCAAAAGAAAAGAGAGAATAGTCATCTGTTGTTTGGGAAATCTATTCTGACCTGGAAGATTGAGAGTAACAGCAAAGCAGCAAAGTAATACACATTGTTTCACAGATTTCCTTGTCAAGAGTTCTTGTGAGAGGTGTGAACATAACAAAATGTTATCACTTCTCTAAGCTGAATCCATACAAATCATTGCCCTCAGGTCTAGATATAGGTTTCTAGAGCAAGCGGATAAAACACAATCTCATAGCCTACCAGAGCCTTTTTTTTTTTTTTTTTTGGGGGGGGGTATTGATGTCTGCTACATATTCATACGAGAAGATTCATATGTATATGACATGCACGATAGGGAAAAGCAGAAGCAGAATACAGCAAATGCAGAAGATCACAGAAGTTACAGCTGCATAAGGCACTGATTCTCCTCCCCCTCCCATAAAATTGAGACCATTGATAAATAAGGTTGGACCTCTCAGTCCTGAAATATTAAGAAAATAATATTAAGATAATAATATTAAGAAAATAAAAATATTAAGAAAATTCTTTATCTGAAATCACCTTTAAAGCAGTGCTCATATTACTTCAGATTCTTTGTCAAGCATTTTGCTTTACAGTTTTTTCCTCCCTCAAACCAGCTTTTGTCACAAAATATATATATATATATATATATATATATATATATATACACACACATATATGAAGCAATGAATAAGCAAACCATAAGGTTCTCCCATCCACACACCTCTCACTTGTTGGTACAGTTTTAGATCCACGCTGCTTGACTTTGAAACAAGAACTAACCTTAGGTTTTTCCGCATGTTTGAGAGTCTTTGTCAAGTCACCAGCGTTCTCAGCTGACGGCGCTCCCTGGATCTTAGTTGCATCTCCCGACTCCAAGCCAGGGAGCAATGCTTGTGAGCAGCTGCAGTGAGGGTCCTTCGCTTTCTGACCAGATATCAGGTACGTCTTTAAACCTGCAGAAAAGAAATGAACAGTCAGAATGGCAGAATGACAAAAATAACACTCCTTTTGACTTCTCAGATATGAAATATGGTAACTATCAAAGAAGGCATGTTTTCATACTATTTGACTATCGTGGCTCAGGAATACAGTGCAAAAATCCCAGATGATAGCTGGGAACAACCATTAGGAATATAAAGATATCATGTGTAAAGTGGTGGGAATTAGAATTGCCCAACATGTGCTGTCCCAGATACAAGAGACAGTTCCAGCACATAGCATCAGCCATGACTGACATGTACTTCCTTTATTCCATTTTTACTCATATATTTTTGGGAAAAAAAAGCTAAGACCTAACATGTTCACTTCAAAACTGGAATCTGAGCTCCGACATTAACTCTTTACTTTTGGCAAAGTATTTCCAGCCTGTTTTTCACAGCCTGTTTTTCAGCGATATCTGTATTGATACTCCAATTCTGGAAATCCTTCAGCTATAACCTCCATTTCTCACAGAGATACGGCGAAGATTGATTAACGCTGGTAGCACATTGAAGCAGGAAATGGAGTATAAGTGCTAGAAATTCTGATGGGTTTTCATCGTTAGAGGAGACTTCACATTTTTAAAGAACGAAATCAATCTCTCTCTCACACATACACCCACACACACTCTCTGCAACTGTTGTATGAGCTGAGGCATAATTGGAAACCAGATCCACTATTAAATGTCAGGCTGGTGAATATTGTATGAAACCCATCAGTATGAAAAACCTGTTCAAAAAAATAAGGATCTGAATTCTGTTTTGAATATTGCTTCACTTTCATAGAAGTGTGTTCTGATATTCTGGGTCATGGTCTAGGCACAAAGCCTAAGAAGGAACTACTTATCCCACCTACTCCTGAACTCAAGTGAGTTAATTTYACTGCCGTTATAGGGGAAATCTCTCACCAAGCAGGGAAGAGCACTGATCCTACCCCTAAAAGCATGGGGGGCATCGCCTCTTACACCTGCACTGTGTGGGTCATTTTGCAGTATCAGAGATTGTCGCCCCATGTGATTCTGGAACCGAATTCTCCCGGCCTTGTTTTGAAAGACAGAAGCTCATGTGATCTCTTGCTGGGTTGGCAAACCATCGCCTTTTTTTTTTTTTTTTTGGGACAAGCTACTTGTCACCCAGTTGTATTCAGACACATGACTATCGTGGTGATCAACCACATGCGCTTGCCTCCTTCCATAGGATGGAAAATCTGTGAAGGGCTGCTCCGCTCYGCTCCATGGAAGACAGTGGTCTTCTGTCCCCCTAACAGCTGTCACTACCATAAGTTCGTTCCCTTATCACTTTCTTCAGAGATTAAAAAAAATCATGTTCTATAAACATTTTTTCTCTGTAGTGTGTAACACAGACAATGCTTTGTCTGCAACCTTTCCAATAAAAATAATAGATGCAGTAATAGCAATTTTTTCAGTTTCCCTGTTTATTCCACTGGTAATTCAAATCCCTACGCACTTCTACAAGCCGCACAGAGAGATGCGTCCACACGACCAGCTCAACTCCAGGCTCACCAGCCGCTGGGAAAGCTGCTGCGTCCTTCAGGCTGTTCCAGTTCCGGGGCATTAGCTCACTTACTTGAGATGTGAGACTGTAGCCAACCTTCATTTCTATACCAGCTGTAGTGGTGCTTGGGCTTTACTCTGGCACTGCTGTTTCATAAAATCCCGAGCTGCTCTGGCTTCCAGATGCAGGCCTGCCTCTTTAAAACTCGGATTCATGGGGGCTGCAATTTAAGGAATTCACCGCAATCAGCTCCCAATTATATGTTTGCTCTGGTGAAAGCTACAGCGTTAAACTTACTACTCCCTATTTTTAAAAGCTATCTTAAAGCAACTGCATTATTTTCCCGCTGCTACTATTACATTGTTTTTTTAAGGGGAAAACCATTTTGGGTTGTTTTCTGTGTTTTTAAGGAGGCATCTTTAAAAGCTTTCGTCCTGTTTGCGTTGTGCAGSGTGATTTTTTTGTAGCCGCGTTACATAAAGTCAAATCATCTCCGGGCTGAGCTCCGCGCCGAGGAAAAAGTGAAAAGGCTACGGTACTCCGGTAATTGAAACCTTGTTTGGAAAAGCAATATCCACGCTCTCCCCAACCTGAAACCGCAGCGGGCTGCGGCTCCTCTACCCCACTCCACCCTTCAGGCTCCCTGCGCGCGGCCCAGCCCGCTAACCAAAGCGGTTCCTGCAGCGCCGCGCGTTAGGAACTATGCTCACCCACGTAGCTCTGCCCCGCGTGTTTTAGCGGCGGGGTTCAAAGTCGGCTAAAATGGCTGATTGCTGGCACCGAGAAGGTTTAAGCCGTAAGGAACGCTCTGTATTACCTCCTCGCGCTCCCAAGCCCCACCACGTCGGCTGGGCGAGGAGCACAGCTCCCAGCGTCGCAGCCGACAGCAGGCAGAGCCGAGCCGACACGCTGCAGAATCGCAGCACGCCATGGGAAAGCAGCTCCTGCTGCTGAGCGCTCGCAAACGTTAAACGCTTGCAAGATCAAGGGCTCAGCAAAGCAAAGAAGGAAAAAAGGTTATTTTTTAAAAGTTTTTGAAAATCAGTTTAAAAATCTTGAATCAGTACAGACCTTTGCTAACATCGCCTGTCGAATACTTTGTTATCAAACCCTTCTTAGGCTAGCAAAGTTATATTTGCTTTAGTACTCCCTGTAATTCTGTGACGCTTCACAAAGCAACTCCTATGTTCAGTCTGAAATATTCTGGTTTAAAAAATGGATCATTAATGCAGGAGAACAGTATCGATTTAACCAAATGTATTATACATGAGTAGAATTTTTCCTTCTCTTGAATATCCAGCGCATTTCTACAAGCAACACTTTGTCACGTTGCATAAAAAAAGGGTACGGAAGGAAAAACATCCACATCGCCACACAGCAGGTTTAAATCAGGTAATACAAAAATATTAAGTTAACATGCTAACAACGGAGCAGATGCTATTTTATGTGAAACACAATGAACTGCAACTTTTGGTTGCACAACACTTTGACTCGAGACAGGACAATAAAGCAGCACGCAAAGCTAAAACTGGCATTTTTAAAGGCAAAGCCCTTCCTTTCTTCCCCTCCTGCCACTCTCAGTTTTATACCGTTTATTCCCCCTCCTCCAAATTTATTCAAAGTCAATGCTTAAAAACCACACAATCTCGAACAGCCCGATAGCAAACACGCACTCCGTCAGGCTTCACCCAACAGCCCGTCTTGGCTTTTCCCAAAGATGCCTTTCAGAAACCAACACCAGGAARCTGGTGAATTCCGACAAGAAGAAATATTGTACCAGACTGGGGGGGGACCCCAACAACCCCCTCCCGCTCCAACATACTAATCTAATTTACATGCTCTTTTCTCCCCTCGGAAAAAGAAGTTTCGTATTTATCTTGCACAAGACAAGCTGCTTCCTTCACTCGTCTTCAGGTCATGAAAATGTGAAAGCGTAACAAAGTAACGGCGCCTGCCTACAGAGCCAACATTTATTTCTTGAATTCAGCCATTTTGCACGTCAACATGGCAGCGTTTGCAAAGTGCATTTTTGACCAAATAGTTAACGGGTAATATCTTTGTATCTTTGTATCTGCTGGTTTTATGAGTCCCACTAACACTGAATTTTAGAAGCGTTAAGAAATTCCTCTACTTTGTCCCCTTCTTCTTCTTTTTATAGTGGTGTTTCTCTAAACTTTTTATAAAGACAGAAATCCATCCCAAATACTAAAAACCCCACTCCTAATAACAAAAATCACATGCAGGCACACACTCACACACACACACGGTTTTCTGCACGCACATAAACAAACATAATTATAAATAATTTTGTGTATAAACATCCCGATGCTCAACCTGGTTTTGGTAGCGTGAGAAAAAAGGATCTTTGCCGAGCGAGCGGAAAGTTAACCAGCGCAGGCAGGGGCAGGGGCAGGGAGCGGCAGGGGCTGCCGAGCCAAGCGCGGCTCCCGGCAGCTCCCTGCCAGCTGCCTGCTCACGCCAGCGCGCTGCGAACCGGAGCCTTCCTGCCATCCCGGGCTGCAGAGCCGAATGCTCTCGCCTAACTGCTGGGAGCATCCGGGAAAGGGAGGGAAGAGGCGTTCTGGTCCTTCGAGGCTTTCGTGAAATCATTGGTGTATTCTTGCTTTTACGGCTTCAGGACTGACTTTTTGCACAGGGCATCGCAGTGTGTCTTTCAAAGCCGGGAGGTCTGTATACTAGACTTCAAGAGATGGGGAATATTATAATAGAAGTGTTGCTAAGCAATTCCTTGGTAAAATAAGATTCACGTTTCGATTTTTGATGCTTTAACTGTGTGAAGCTGAAACGTTTTAGCCCTCCGTTAAAAGCAAAGATGAAAATTACCTTCTTTCTGGCAAACCACATGCTCACATGTATAATCTAATGAACTTCAAATGCTTTCGAAACCCTTTTCAGTACTGCTTCTAAGCAAGAGACACCAAAAAACGGTGACGATATTTCAGTCATGGTCTACACTGATTCATTTAATAAAAATATAATCCCACACTTGCTATATATTCCTGTTCCTGCCTCCGTGAGCTGCTTCACCTTTCCAGCTGCAGTACCAGGAAGCAGCATTCAGCAGATGGACTGACATGTTACCTCCGTTTTAGGGTAACTGCTTTCCAGTACACAGCTCTCTCTTCTGTAAGATTAGTGACATGCCTTGTATTGAGGTAACAAAATCCAAACTGTATTAATTATGCCCCCTTTTACCAAATAGGTTTGTATTAATCATTCTCCTTCATTATTTCTCCTTCCATCATTTCCTTTAATGTCGACATACTTTAATAGCATATTTCTTCCCAAAGAATTAGTAAATAGGTACGAAGTTACAAAAACAGTTGAGCCCTGTTTTTCAACTCCATCCTTCTTCAGTATCTTACATCCCAAAATAAGGGATTGCAGGAAACCTGTTTTCCTCATGTGCGAGAACAAAAGCGACCGTCACTCGTACACGAGAGCAAGAATATATGGCCGCACTTTTTCAGCTGGAAAGTAACGCTAACTAATAACCCGTCCCTGTCTGACCTGATGAACACAGCGTTAGCTATGATTTTGCAGTAATTTAGTATTTCATTTTACATACCTCTGATACCTTTTAAAGAGTTGCAATATTAAGAAAATAGTGCCCGTAAAAACAGAATGAGGAAAAAAMCCCAAACTTTTATAGACTCACACAAGTAGCTACTAGCAGCAGAGCAAGCTCGTAAAAAAAGCTTTGCAGTTCAGGATTGGCTTCAGTTCTTTTTTTTCTTAAAGGATTGGTGGTAAATTACTTTGGGGTTAATGCTTCTCCATAATCATCTCCTCCTTTCTCTTCTCTTGTTCTTATAATACAAGATTTTCTCCGCTTCCTTTAAAGACGCATTAACTTGTTACTTTGCCAAAGAGCTGGGAGCAAAGAAACTGGTATTCAGCCACTGCCATTCATTGGAAAGGAAACCAAGATCTACATTTAGGTTTCCTCATATAATAAAATATGTTGCCATACAATTTCATCAGACTCTGACTTGCTCTGTAAAATAAAATATTAACTGCAGTTTCTAGAATGCAATGTGACAGACAAATAACGGTTAAAAAAAAAAAGAACAGAAAAACATTTATTGCTACTAATTAAAGGTTTTTTTTCAGCACTTCTCTCCTAACTTTTCCATGGTTTTTGTTTTCCCTTTAAAAATTTAAATAATTTTTCTGGTACTAATCTAACTTAATGTTTATGCAAGAAGTAATACAGTGCCTGCCACTAGTCAGCTTTAGTATTCTTTGGGTCCTCAGCCACAAATCTATCTTAGAACATGTGGCCAAGTCCGAGATGATTTGCAACAGTAAATACTTCGTCTCATCCTTAAAATGCCATCACTGCCTTATCCGTTTGTATTTACGGGGAATGTTTTCTCACTTGATCGCTTTATTATACCCAGTATTGCGCCGCAAGCCTCTTCTTCCCCCATAGCAAAATATTCAAATCCAGTGAACGGGTAGTTTAAATCACAACAAGCAACTTAAGAACTAGCAGAAGTGAAGAACACAGTGACCACCTTAAGTGAAAACAGTACACCTGGGTTGCAAAAACTACGCTCCACTGAAATAGTCAGATGTTACTATACAGTAACATTGACATTTACAGGTAATACGCACAACTACTTAAAAGGATCAAYGGCAGCTATGTACAACCACAACACGAGATCCCGGTCAAAAGACATAAACATTAGAAACTGAGAGAGAGCAAATCTGCAAATGGACAAATATAAATGAAATTTATAATCCTTTTCCTAGATGAACCCTGGCTGTGGAGCTAAGATAATACAAACCAACTGAGGCACCTTTAAAGAGGTACCCAGGAACCAAGCTGAACGCAGTGCCAAAATATGTGCAACTTCAAATGTAAATGAGGGCTGTTACTTAAAYAGTAATAGTTGCTTTCCCTTTTTTGCAATCTTAACTTACTAACAAATTGTTAAATTAAAAAATAGCTTCAGAGAGCTTTTTTATTTTTTCTCCTTGAAGATTCTAATAATTTTATGATTAAAGTATTCATCTGTGCTGAAAGAAGCAAAAGGTCAGATAAACGTCCTCACTTGGGTAACGGCAGCTGGTAAATACAAACTGGATAATCAAAAAGGTTGGGATAAACCCGCAAAACATCTTTCAGTTAATCGAATTTTCACAGCTGCGAAAGCTGAAATGCTGCGCGCAAGTCGTAATTCTACATCACAACTCGCTGAAATTGCTGCCTTTGAAGCCCAGCTTTAGGCTCCTGTTTTTGAGAAATTTAGGCATGTAAAGACCTATATGTATTTTTTAAAATTTCAAGCAATTAAAGAAAAAAAAAAAAGGTTGCCTCATTGTAGGCACATCACCCAGAGAGAAAATTGCAGTCAAGCATTTCACTGACCTGGAAAAAAATCACTTTTGCTCGACTCTCCACGCAAATCCTGAGCTACGGGGCCTCTGAAGCGCCAAGGACGGTGTGGACGCTCCGGCGGCTGCTGGCGAACGGCGAAGCGCGGAGGGGGCAGAGCTCCCAGGGCAGGACCTCGGCAGCTTCCCCTGCGGCAGCGTGCCCGGGCTGCGGAGCCGGTAGGATGCTCCTTCACTGCGAGCGGAGCGGCTTTCCCGGCAGGTTTGCAAGACGCTCGACCAGCGGAAGCGCTCAGCCAACCCAGCGAGCCGCACCAAACAGCTTGTCCGATTTCCTCAAGGAACTACGGGCAGTCGCGTTTACCCAATAGTGGATATAGCATCTAAAAAATTGCTGTTCTCACTCACCGTTTGCAAACCACAGAAGGAAAGGCAGCAGTATTTAACTTGGTATTTTGTCTTTCCTTCCTTTGCCTTTACTTCTGTTCTGCGGCTGAAATAACTCTCACCCCACACGTGTGGGGCACTTCTGCTCGGTACCCACTATAAACTCGCAATTTTGCTTTTTTCCTAGATCTTTTTCACTGTCTGCATGGATAAACTAGACAGGAATTTTGGGGAGGAGCAAAACATCTGTTCCCATAATCATACAGCAAACGAACAGTAACATTTACTGGGCGTCTGGGCCGACTCCTCCAGGATTGCCGAGCTGCATTTCAGGTGCAGGAGCGGCGTCTCTCTTGCTATCCTTCCTCTTGATACCTGGGCAGGCRCGAACGGCTGGATCTCTCCCTCAGCACACAGAGCTGGTCTCTCAAATTAAACCGGCGAGGTTAACGCTGTCAGGACTGAAGGTCACAGCCTCGGTCCTCACGAGAACCTCGGCCATTGCACCATCCTTTCGTCTTGTCCATTTTGTAGGTAACCTGCTCCTCGCAGAGCCCCAAACTGCAGACTTCTTCCCACGCAATTAAGACACATATTTATATTAATTCTAATAACCTATATATGAAACGCTAACAAATTTCTACTACTTCGGTATGTTTTGTGAGCAACTTTACATGCAAGAGCGGTTTCCTGAGCACTTCAATGTTATTAAGCAGAAAGCAAAGGATCTCCGCAGTATGAGATCCGTCCCTCTTGAAAAACGATGGTTGAGTGCCAGAAAAGCCAGACAAAATGCATATCACAATTTTCGTAAGCAGCTATCATGTCCACAAATGAAATGACATTAAAAAATTTCAGGGTTTTTTTAAAGCCCTAAAAATACTCCTCAGATATGTCCTGCTCTAGCACTGAATTTCAGCTTTTTATGTCCAGATATTTCATCAATATAGCCGAATAAAATGCACTTTTTTTTTTAAATGACTTTTATCAACAAACATTTTCCCCTCATTTGCATTGCAGGATCATGCAGGAAAACATTTGATGACTTTACAGAAAATAAAAGTAATTTTCTCCAACCTGAAAAGTTGCATTTCAGACAAAGAAAGTCCTATAGTCTGAATGGTAGAAACCCTTTTCAGCTCCGTGCAAACAAAAGCATGTGACTACAAAATGCCTGGATTGTAATAAACAACCCTACCTGGAAAAGCACTTTGAATGTATAGACCGTATTTCCTGTGACTAAAATTAGAATGGGGAATTTATGAGCCAACTTGTTATCTTAGGTCTCTGGAAAGCAGAAACAACGATAATATGAAACAGAATTTTATAGATTGGAAAGCCAAAAGGAACTCCAAAAAACCCAAACCCCCAAACCTATCGTCGTAGTCTCAAAAGAAGGATTGCAAGGAGCCAGAGAAACTGGAGACATCATCCGTCCTATGGAAAACCGCTGTTTTTCTTCTGTCTCCTTTGTTTAGCGAAATGCCTACTTTTAATCAGCGAACAGACAACAGCGGGCTTGGAAAATGCTGATCGACAACATATGCCTAATTTTGGTGTTCAACATCTGCCAGTTATAAGGGGGGAACCCTGTATCCAAACCTACGATATACGTTTGTAGTTAAACTGCCAGCATGAAGTCCTATTCCTCCTTCAGTCTATCTTATCTTCTTTTCACCTGTGCAAAAAAAGCAGAGGGGAGAAAAAGGCCTAGGGGAACCCATGAAGGACATGCAGCTCAAACGCAACGGTCCAGCTATAACTGCTGCCTCAGGAACGTATATACATATATTTTTAAAAACTCGACTGGCAAAAGGAAAAACATGAAGCTGAGTGAGACCGATCCCTATGATTTCTTAGTCTTGCCATGGGAAAGATCATCTCTATTCTAAGGACTCTTCGCAAAACTTAAGAGATACGTGATGCTCCTATATTTAAGGGAAGAAGAGGGCTTAAATCCAGTCCAAGGTTATTTGGGATTAACTATTAAAGATGACTGTCTGACAGAGCAAGAGTAAGAGTGCCACTTTGCAACAGCGAGGTTAAATTGGAGGAACCGAGCCATCTCGGCCCCAGTAAGGCCGCTCCAGTAACACTGCGCTGCTCGCTGGTACGGCAGCTGGAAAGAGCTACGGTGCCTCTCCTGCTTCGCATGGCTCCAGTGATGTAAAGCAGATGTAAAGGCAGTTTAGATGTACAATGTACTCTGCCGGCTTTGGCATGCTAGGGACTCTGTTCTTAAAATGAAGAAAAATGATAGGGTCACAACTCTGTAAAGATGTTTTACATTTGAAAATTGAAAAAAATAACAAGAAACCAACAAAAAATGAAAAAAAGATGTTTTCTTCCAGTTTCTTGTTTAGTGTGCAAATGCCTTTTTTTTTCCCCATAATTGACAAGAAAATCCCTCAAAGAGCAGAAACACACGGCTAAGGCAGCAAACAACCTTACCTTCGGCATCATAGTCCGTTTGAACAAATCTAGGACCATGTATTATCATCCAACATAATACCAAATTCTTTGAAACGCAAACAAGCACGGAGAGAGGCCTTCGAATCCTCCAATGTCCTCAGCATCAGCCCTGCATTCGCATCAAGTTGCTGCTCGTGGCTGGGCCACGGTAACGGCTTCGTGACAGCAAGATGACGGAGGAAGTCACTGCGGTAGGTTCCCTTGGAGGCTCCGGGAGATTCCAACCCGGCCTCCGGGACATGCACATTTCCATGCTGAAACGCTTGCACTCACGGAAACTTCTGGCTTTCCCGACTGCTCAAAGAGCGTAACAAGTCTTTGGGGGTACATAGTGTAGACTTCCAAAACTTCCTTTTGGTATGATCAAACAAAAAGCTGTTTCTAACTTAAAACTGTATTTTAACGTGGGAGGGAAGAAAGCGACCAGAAAATTATCCAGAGGACATCTCCAAGGCAAGGCCTTCAAACAATCTGTATTATAAACCAAAGCTATATCGATAGATGAGGATTTTTCAGGCAAATTCCACCCCTCTAGACGGGACAATTATATAAAACCACAAGCACTCCAGAAACAGCTACGTCTTATGTGTTAAATTTTCTTCCGTCCACGTAACGGACGGCATTTCCCAGGAACTGCGGGGGGCCGGTACCAGCCGCTGCAAAACACAGATGCAAGTTAATACGGGGAGCAGAGATCGACCCCACGTGCRAGTTTTGTCAGCTCAAGGCTGTCAGGGATGGGAACTTTTTATCTTAAACTAAAACAACACAGCCAGACTGAACGCAGTTAGAAGTTTATTAGAAATTCCAGCCTGCAATATTTCACGCAGCACTGGGAGATTTCACCTACCTTTTGGACTGCTATTTTAGCAATGACAAACAGCAAGCATGCACGATGCGCAAAAGGATTCCAATAAAACACAATAGTCTGATGCAACTGGAGCCTACTTAGGCATTTGCTAACAAAGTGAGCTATTGTGGCTCTGGGTACTAATATTTTTTAATAGAATCCAGACAGGAACACGCACCAATTTAAACAAGATTTTAGAAGACTGTTTTGCTATACTGGTGCAATCTCTTTGTGTTGACAGCACTACAATTGGGCAAATTCTTTCCTTCTTGCATAATGCAGGTAGGTCAGGATCCTACATGCTAAATCAGCATTTTATTTAAACGAGGGCAATGCTACAGGCTAATTATGCCCTCGCTAAGAGCCCTGCAACTCCACTGCTCTCTATGGACTTGCAGAGAAGCAAACCTAAATCCTAAGCGTGCACGTGCAAACCGACTCTGAGAGCTGGTTGGCTTTGCATGTATAACTTTTTTTTTGGTTGGTAATTGTTAAAAATTTGCAATCTGACTTTTCAAAGTAAGATGATGCCATTCTGTCATCGTCGTTTTTTGAACATTTTTTTTTCCCCAAGCAACTGATAAAGTAATATTGAAAACACTCAGCAAGCATCAACACTTTCACTTACGTCAGAAGGGAAATATATCATCTCAAGCATCTTCATGACAACACATAAGAGATCTCTTAACTCATAATTTTCTAAGTATCAATCACATACCGGTAAGAACGACCCTTCTCATTTAACCTTTCCTCAGTTTTGGATATCTATTTGTAAAACTTGTCACTTCTTCATTTTACAGAAAGCAATAACAAGATAAAAATCATTATTAGAGAAGATAAAGTGGTGTTTTAAGAAACACACACTATTGATTCTGCTAGTTATTCCAAGTTTGTTACAAACCTATGCCAGCTTTTCTCCATGCTTGTTTATTGGCACTGGAGCATCTATGGAAAGATGACCTCTGCACTCTGCAAGTAACTTAAAAAATTTATTTGAAAAGAATAAGACAAAAATATTCTC
This sequence comes from Apteryx rowi, assembly GCF_003343035.1. Taxonomy (NCBI): domain Eukaryota; kingdom Metazoa; phylum Chordata; class Aves; order Apterygiformes; family Apterygidae; genus Apteryx; species Apteryx rowi. The sequence goes on from NW_020448586.1 coordinate 566,083, forward strand.
CAGAAAATGAGAATCTCTGTGAGATTTTACTGAAGTGTATTCATTCAAGTTAACTCATGCAAAACTTCATTAACTTGATTAGCCTAAGAAAATCACACTCAAAAAATCAAATTTTGTCCTTAAGGGATCAAATCAAAATAAATAAAATTGTATATTACAGATAATTCTGACATTAAAAATAAGAGGCTATTAATTTTTTCTGAACTACATCTCTGCATCAGTTTTCAAAGTAAAGAAAAAGATCATCATTTTCTCACCTGTCATCACAGTCTACCAGCACCGTTTGAAGAATTAATGTTTGCATCAAGTGCTTGTTAAATATATCTGAGTGCTTCTCGTGAAACTGGTTCATAAGGATTATTTATTATTTTTCCATCCCAAAGAAAAAAAATTCAAACTCTGCTGCTCTCTAGTCAAAAGTCAAGAGCTACTTAGCGAGCAAGCCCAGTTTCTAGAGAGGCTGTAAAAATGCTGCTCTATCACCTGATAGATGGATTGGAGAAGAGCCAGCATTTTTCAGCAAAACGACAACACAGCAATATAACTATCAATATTGCCTGCTGTGGAAATCGTGCCAGCATCGACATATTTATTCAAAAGGGCTACGAGGGACTAGACAGATCGAAACGATGTCGCACTACCGAATCCCGGTCGTTTCACAATTCCCCTGATGTTATGCCTCGTGCATTGTGAAATGCAAATAGACATTTGTAATTCAAGGTAAGTTATTAATAACGTACATACCACTTGTTTACACACAGTTGACAGTTTTAAATGGTTACTAATTCAGTACTGAAAAATAAAACCAATGAAAATAAAACTGCTGCAAGCGGCACTTCAGAATAATGCGTAGTAGTAGAGCAAACCCTGGTGAGACGGTCAAGAGGAAACCCCCGAACGCATCCACCGTGCGAGGATGCATTACTATACGGTTGTATCTTTAATTAAATCGTCAAACTTTGGCCACAGAGTATCTGCAGTGTTTCTAGCACAAAAGATTAAGCGAGAGCCCCTGCAGCCAACAGCTACGGCACTGTTCAGAGATGCTAAGTGCTGTGTATCACCTTTTCAGCCAGTTTGTTTCACCTCCTTAATAAAAACATATAAACAAACAACCCCTCGCAAAATAAAAGGCTTCAAAAGTTGCAAAACAGAGCTAAAAAGAAAAGGAAAAATTTTCCAGAATTATGTTTATTTACATGCTGGACAGACCCACAAGGATGCGACCAATCCTGGGGCCRCTGGTCACACACCTGCTTGTGAGATCGTAATTGGCAATGGAAGAAAATAAATGAAACTTTACACTATCGGTAGCCTCAGATCTGCTTCTTATTCTCCCTGAACTGCAACTCCTCAATTATCTGCTCTATAAAACGTGTAAACATCAGCTGTTCGTTCTTCCTTGTCCCAAAAGTACACGAAGGGATGTTACCTCCTCTAAAACAAAGACTATTAAGAGCGCAGAAATAACAGCAGCAGCAATTAGAACGTAAAACTCGAGTCTTAGCCAACACCTGATCTGACTTTTCTATAGACCAGATGTTTGCAGCCTGTGATCCTTAGACTCAGGGAATTTGCAGAGTATTTGTTAGGGAGCTATGCGAGATGGCAAAGAAGAACAAGCCTGCGAGAGCGAGAGCAGGTTCCCTTCTCCAAGCACGGCAAAGCACCTATATGCACAGGAGCCTGCGAACCAGAAAAGGCTGAAAACCACCTAACAACAGACCAAGGAATCTTCCAGGACGTTTTCTACCACCCTCTCCAGTTATACCACTGTCCTGTGGCATTGACTCTTACTCCTAGAAGACGACACGACAGGCAAGAGGGACGACGATACCTCGCATGCCCCCCAGCTACGAGGACAGAGAACGAACTTGCTGTCACACGTGTTGAGGGTTTTAAGCCCTTTAGTCAAAGCTCCCAGCACACAAGAGCCAAACAGCTGAGTCAGGAGAGATCAGAGCACATACGGGCATCGTGTACAAAGATTTTAAAGCGTGTTACACCTAGACTTGCGCATTCATTTCAAGTGTTGTATCGCTACCCTGTTTAGGAACCTGTGCTACACCAAATGATATCCATGCTAGATTACTCGTGATTATTATTTAGGCAAAACATGCCTATAAAATAATAGTACTTATGTAATGAATTCATTCATGCATCCAAATAGCAAACTGCCTGATAAAACTAATCTCATTCAAGATTTGTCACTCGTTGCTCAACGAATTTTCTTGACTAATATTACGTAAGTCCCTAAATCCACCTAGGGTGAGCAATGTTACATAAAACACAGTTAAGTAAGTCTGTTGACAAGTTACTTTGGCTTGTTACTGTGTTGGAAATGAATCCATCCTCATACTAAGGGCTGCAAGTCTTTGCCCAGTGCTGATACTCAAACCTGGTTTTAAGGCTGAAGGAGACACCAACACTACTCAGACATGCAAGTAGGAAATCTTTCAAGTGGCATAAAATGGACTTGGGTGAAATAAGCACTTCTGCTGTGCCAAGGCTCGAATATTTCACAAATCATCCAGTCCCGGCAGCCAGTCTGCTGCATACCAAAATCAAGCCCCCAACAACGAGCTCCTCAGGCAGCTCATGTCCCGTATTGGGTTTCCTCATCTTTTGCAAAAACATTCAGAGTTTGTGCTAATAACCAGTTGATTACATTTCAAACTTCCCTCAGGCTAAAAGTTATTACTGGGGACTACAGGAATGTGGCTGGCAAGCAAAAATAACTTGAGCGAAAATCCGTGGGCTCTGAGCTGGTGTGAATAGATAGCGGGCTACTGAAGCTCATGTCCTCTCAAAACCGCAAAGTGGTGGCCCACTAGCTCACCTAGTTTATATACTGGTGAACTGATTTAGTCAATCTCCCGATTAACTCATTAGAGGAGGCTTCTCTCTTCTACGAAAATATAGTCTAAATAATGTTTATGTTACACGAACATGCTAGATAGCCAACTACCCTGAGTAACTGGTCATAAATTGATGTAAGAGAAGTTTCAGGACATACTGAATACTTCATATTTTGGAAAGATATATCCTTATTCAGAGTGATTCATTATAGTTAAAGCAAACTTAACCTGACTTTTTTCACCGTAGTCCAATCCAGGAACCTTTAATCGATAAAACTAGGTACTTTCAACAAATAATATACAAAACTCAGCAGCCTATTCTTTAATCTTAACCTGCCCTCCTAACATTTAAAAGTGTTCTCATTTTGCAAGGTCAGCTAGTTTCAAGATTTAGATGATTGCTTTTTACTATACTTAAAAGTTTTGATATGGTTTCGTAAGAGACAAGTGTTCCACACAAGTAAGCCTTGACTTAAAAAAAACAACTGTCCAACAAAAACAATCTGTAAAACAAAAAAGTTCTCATGTGGAATAAATCTTGAGAAGCTTTCTTTATGGTTGAACGCTACTGCGTAACAGGTTTATCCACGGAAAGTTTTTCTTGCAGAAGTTTATTGTAGTCCATGTAAACCCCTGCATCACCCTCCTCCTTGTAGGGCCTGGGCATCTTCAAGTAGAGTATTAAGCTGAAATCAATATACAGAGCACGAAAGTCAGTTCTCTTTTTCCAGCCTCTCTGCAACGGAAGTTATAGCACATGTCAAGAAATAGCAGCAAACATAGCCCTGTGAGTTAGCCACACAAACAGGCCCAGGTACCTAGGGAAGGTATAGGATGAGCCCCCAGGCAGCTTTGGGGCAGCACTGGGTTGGCGGATGCTGCACCTGCAGAGCTTGAATCCCTTCTCACTTCCATGGGGAGCTTTTCCGAGACTCTTAATCACTCTGCCTCTTTGGAGCAAGGAGTAAAGGACACAGGGAAAAGAAAAGATCACGTTTCAGGTCTCTGGAAGAAGATCCCTGTAAAAACTAGTGATTTACTTGTAACCATATCTGCGATAAAAACTAAAAAACAACCTAAACTAAAAGCTAAAAAAATCAAGCAAAAGAAAAACCCAAAAGAAGCAACTCCTCCCCCACCAGCCCCTAAAAAAGGCTCTTGGCCCAACCTCGCAGAACTGAACAAAAAACTAACAAAGGCTAAAAACTGCCCCCGCCACCGCGTTTGCTTCTGTGCTGCTGTTGCTATTTACTGCTAGAATCCAGGAGAATTGGAAGCGGCACCTCTGATACTCCTTCCTTGTAATTCCACTGAATCACTTTCTTAATTAAAGTTTTATGATTTTTTTTTTGAGCATACAAGCATTCAGAAACAAAATTCCTCAATGAAGAACGAAGTATTTTGTGGGATTACTCTTTCCCTGAGGTTAGGGTGTTTCTGAGAAACATGATGAATCACAGTGGCTTTAGCTTACTCATCTTAAAAAGCTGCTTTTTTTTTTTTAAACTGATAACAAGCAATTCTTTTTGCAGAATCTCTAATCCAAGAAACACTACGAGCCTGTCTGAATGCGAAGGAGAACATGCTTTTTGCTACCTTCACACTTGTATACATTATTTGATGAAAAGGGAGTGTTTTATAACTACTGACATTTTTTAGTATCTCCCCGAGATAAACAGTATCATCTCTTGCAGTTTAAGAAGCAATTGCATAGCTATCCAGAACATAGCAGGGCGGCTGCAAAATCCAGGGAGCTGCATAGAAAGTTTTAAAACAGAAAAATTGACAGTTTTAAAATCCTCCCTTATTTTGCACTTCTTCCTTCAAGGCAACCGAAATCAAAGAAGCGTTGCTGATACCATGAAATGATTTTCAGCTGCGTGCAGGACACAGAGATGAGTGTATAGATATTCAGCATATATATTCGTGGTCACTAACATCAAAACCTCAAAGCACACAAGTCCACTTCTCACAATTTTCACCTCATTCTTATCCGCAAGGGTATCGCTACACTTTGTCGGCATTTTTCACTCCTCCTGGATGGACTTCTTAATGCATTTCATTCCACCTATTGCTCTTGCACACTATTCTGCCTTAACCAGCGATATGAAGATTATAGAATTGTATCTGCAGATAAATACCCTTCTCCCCAAAAGATTAGACCTAAAACGGGGTCTAATAGAACTGTTCTTTTAATAGAAGCTTAATCATTAAAAACAGTAAAAGTTAGACAAATACTTTGAGAAAATAAAGCAGTTTTAAAATACAGAATTCAAATGCTGTGAGCACCATGTCAAGGAGAGAATTTTTCTCCCCTAGAAAGCAAATCATAGGATATCTTAAAAACACCATGAATAACAGAAAAATAGTATATTAAGATGCATACATACGTGTGTGTGTGTGTATATATAAATATATATATATATAAAAAAATATAAAAGCATAATACATATTCATTGCTAATACAGCAATCTTCCGCTGGAGTTTATATAACGACTGCTTTTTCTGCAGAAAAATCAGAAGTCGTATCAAAATGGGCACGACAAAATGAACTGCATTATGCTGCTAATACTTATCTTCATCAAAGAGAAAGGTTTCACTGCTCTCCCAGCTCAGAGCTGTAGATCTCTGCTGAACCGAAAAAGGCCCAACAGTTTATGGGCATGACCAGTATTTTTTGGACTACCTGAGACAAAACTTCCGTAGGCTGGGAAACATCCACTTATGTCTCTTAGGAAAATGAAACTTCAAAATGAATAACATTATTCTCCTGCAGAGCACAGAATCCAACCTAAAACAAACTTCTAGTGTCAGCCCGTAATTCATTGTTTTTTTCCCCAATTAGTTGCCCAGACCAAGAAAGCACATTTTAAAATGCATTGCTTGATTTCTCATTGATCCAGGCCATTACAAGCTCATGCAAGAATCCGCTTGGGAAGCTCAAATGGGGGCCTGTAAACTTACAACTGAGAAAGGAAATACTTTTCTAAGAGCTGCTGGAGGGATTCACTGAATCATACCTGTCTACTGAAGCTCTTACACAACAAGTGGGTGTCCTGTTTGTAGAGTATGGAGAAAGCGAATATGCAGAATACGGAGATCATTCAAGTAGCTTTTTTTTCCTTTTAAAAAAGAATTCTTCATATCAGGGATATACAACCTTTTTACTTACGAAGTTTCCAYGATCTGAAGGAGCCAGCTCTGGTTGTGAAAGGAATTGTACTTTTCATCTTTTATGTCAGAAGCCTAAGAGCTGTTTACCTCCTGGAGGAAAATGGATTATTTTAAGCCTGCTCTCCCGTTAGCGCCAAAGCACAAGCAAAGCATTTGTCTTTTCAGCTGGAGCTGCATGGTGCATATATACACTTCTGAGCCTTGCGCACACATCCAGAATAGCTGCACTTTCTCTGGGAGGCAAAAGAGCATGCACAGAAGCCTGGAAAAAAAACCCTGTAGCTGTGCTCCATGAAGCCTGAATTTGATCTTTGGTGTGAAGACTGTGTTGCTTTTAGATTACCGTTTTATCTACTGGAGGGCGCAGCAAGTTCAGGTGAAGATTTGCCAACTCAAACAGCGAGCTGCTGCAAGGCCGATGGCAATTGCCGTGCTTTGTTCAGAATAACGAGGTGGTCGAGGAGTTCAAGTGAGGGGCCCCTAAGAGCATCAGAAACCAAAGAAGGTCTCATGGAAAGAAAAATCAGTGTTTCAGGAAGACACAGAATAGCTATTGGTCTCAGAAGCAAATAAAAACACTGGATACTGAAGGAAGGCTAAGCCCACTCTTGTCTGATGCCCTATGGATGCTAGGCAAAGCAGGGGCAGGAGACTGTCTGACTTCTCCCCATTCAAGAGATGAACCAGTTAATCTGACTCAAAACATTAAGGTTCAGTTTTAGAAGTAACAATTTTAAATGCTAGAGTAACTATTTTAATCACTCTCATTTTATTTTAAAGTGTGGCTATACTACTAATATTGTTCGGCACTAATATTGTTGAAAATGCAGTGGGAATTGGTGGTGGTTTTGGGAGGAGAGAGGTAAGGAAGCGGGTAATTTCAACTCTCCTTCAACTCTCCCAGAAGCATTTTYGACCATATCCTGGATACTCAAAACCCAAATCATCTCCAGCTCCTTTCTTATGCCAAATACACTGTTTTTATCACCTAGCAAGTCCCTAGCTCTCACATTCTCAACAATTCTTCCAATGCAAGTTAACACAATGAATAAAAAAGTACCCAGCACATCGAATCAAAAAAATCTGGGAACAGATCTAACAGCTCTAAATCTGCCATGTAGATTTTATCACTCTTTTTCACAGTTAAGCAGAAACTTCCCATTTTGAATGTACTTGAAGCAGCTGTGGTTGAAAAGAAGATGAAACTCTTTTACTAAGTACTACGCCGCACATTTACAGGTTGACGGAGAGTCCAGAACACTATTTAACGAAACATGATTTAGAGTCTGACTCTTCACACACACCACCATAAACTTCCCACTAAGGGCATGTATCACACCTATACGCTTTTGGTAAAATGTTAGTTCATGTATTTAATTTAATTTCATTTAGAAGCTTGCAAAATTCTAATGTGTGATACAAAAAAAAAAAAAAAAAGTTGGAAAACGCCAGGTAATGAGAAAACAGTGAAATCATGCAAAGCCTTGCTTTTACTGTAAAAATCATTTTAAATTCAGATGTAATGGAATATGGTTCTAAATGACAAATGTGCGACCGCATGTTTAGCGACCAGAAGGGAACGGGCCGGGCCGCTGCAGCAGGACAGCTCAGGCCTGCAGCCCTCGGCCTATTTATAGCCCGGGCCGTATCGCTACAATGGCTGATTGTGCTCGGCAGCTGCTTTGTGTATCTGGAAGGGCAGGAAAGAACAGGCCGCACTTTGATCCTTCCCTTTTTTGGAGCTCTGAAACAACAACAACAAAATGCCATTAGGAAGGACTCGGCATTTCTGCACGGCCGGGGTACCCGCTCCAAAAGCCGGGGCTTACATTAAACACGCGAGACTCGAGCGCTAACACGGCCAATTGTTTGTCATTATTATAAATACAGGCTGCAGAAAATATTTATTTTGGAAGCATGCAAACTATTTCACCTACCATGAAAACAGATGCCAGATCTAATTATAGGAGTCTTTACTCCACAAAGCATCTGTTGTTAAGTGAGACACACACAAAATTAAGAGTCAAACTGAATGCAGTTGCATCATAAATTAGCACGCAGCACTTCTCAGGAAATAAAGTATTTGCTCAAGATATCATTTGTGCGATAACAATTAACCACATGCAACCTGTAAAACCTGTTGGCTTTAAAGCTTTAAAAATATACACAAAAGCATTGTTGCTCCCACTACTATAGGCAGAAATATATATTATTTATAAAAGTCCAATCAATGTTGCCTACATTACGAAGCATACAGGCTCTTAATGAGTTCTGGAATGAGGGGAGTATTTATTAGACATTCCTGCCAGAACAGTAATATATATATATTGCTTTGCTTATGCATTATTCAACCTTATTAGTTGTTGCTTTAAAAATATACTCCCCTACTATTTTAAAAAATATATATATATAATTATGATAAAATCATCATGACAACAATACAAGATGTTAAACAATAATTAGTTTTGTTATTTCTTTGATTTTAATTTTTGAGCATTTTGAGCAGAGGAAAAGTTGCCAAAGAAAACATAGTCTGAGTGTGTGCTGGTGTTGTTTACTGGCAGCCTTTATAACCAGCAACGACCATTTGGACTTTTCATGCATAAAAATGCTCTTTCAGGACTGTTAAAAAAAAATCAGAAGAAAGAGAGAGAATTATAGCCACAAAATAAAGATCATCCTGAGCAAGTTACATTCTTACTATGTGTATCAGTTTAGCATTCAAACATCTGGAAGAAATTACTTTTGTCAGAAAAATCTAATTTTTTGGCAATAGAGAGAAAGGAAACGAGCATAAAGCAAACACCTGCAAAAGACCTGAACGTACTATATCTAGACTCCACAAAGACCATTTCTAACCAGTTACTGACAGTATTTACACACTGCAATGAATGCAAAATGTGATATAAATGTATAGCTTACTACAGCTATCTAAATGAGTTTGAATAACTCATTTCCAAACAGTCACATGGACCAAAGTACATGAATATGTTTAAAACACAGCAAATGAGCAGTCTGTAATAAATATTCATGTTTTTTAAGTAGTCTGCAGGGCAGCCTTACTCTTCCATACTTTGCAAATGTTGGTCCGGGGCTCTCGGAGAGAGCAAATAAATGACAAATTACGGAATCGATAATGATGGGAAAGTAGCACTAGGCTTCAAGAAAAACAGCAGATCAAACGCAGGAGAAGACAAATCTGTAACAGGAAAGTTTGGAAGACCAGATTTTTGGTACCTGTTAAACAGTCTTAGAATTGAACGATTAGCATAGCACATTTGATAGTTATGAACAAAGCTTTTAGACTTTTGAATATATAAGATTCAAAGATATTTACTAAATAAATTACTTATATGAGGGTAATAATAAAAGTGCTGCTACCTCATCCTCACCAGGGGTATAGGATTGGTAGAGCAAGTATTTATTTCTAAATATAAATTTCTAAACTATGCTTTACTGCACACATTTGAATAACTACCAGAAAAATTGGAGATTTTTTTACTTTCTTGGCCACAGAAWTTTTTAATAATAATTTATTTTTCAATGTATAAAAATTACTGATATCATTTTGACAGAGAACAATATGACCGCAAACCTTACTTGGTTACACGTTCATGTTGTTCTCAGCGGCCTTTTCTAATGCTGTGATAACCAGATGACTTAAGTTTCATGGGAAGCCCTTGAAGTTGCCCTTTATCATCCACCCACTCTTGCTGGATCTACCTGGTGGAATTAAAGGTCTTTGCTGTGAGTATCCTAATCACATTGCAAGGACGGACAGGTAAAAGCGGAGGTTTTGGAGGCATGAAGGTGGCAGGCCGCTGTTTCTATGCCGCTGTACAAACTAGAGGTGTCTCTGGGCTAATTTGAACAGTGACCCAAAAAACGGTGTTTCAGAAAGAAATCAACAGAATATAATATATATTTTGGCTACCACCAAAAGCAGTTGCTGCTAGAGGAAATAATGCAGCACAGTGCTTCACCAGCAGAAAGCTCATGGTCCTGGAAGGGAGTCTCCAAACCACAACTTAAAATATGACTCAGGATTAATAGACAGTATTAAAGAGAGAATAAACAAGAGAAAGTATGAGCTGAGAAAGGCAGCAGCAGCAGCTGTGGAGACCATAATAATTAAAGTTTATAACTGTGCGTATCACTTATGCATTTATTAATCTGTTCTGAGCAAGCTACGTTTCAAAAAGGTAAGAAAAACACCCCGAAAAGCTCCAGTGTAGTCCCATTCTGCCATGCAATCTGAGACTGAATGTCTGCATTTTTAAATCAATATTTTAAGACCTAGAAAAACTGAAATTTAGAAAGATGATCTCTCACACTATTCTGTTTTACAAAACTTAGTCAAAACAGGTTTTACATACAAAACAAACTTTTCAAGGCAGATAGAGCTGCAACTGTCAGTGGAATTCTAGCCTACGCTAATGTGCGGTTATCATAACTCTTTTCAACAGAGGTATATCTCCCTATAACATCTTTTCTAAAGTAAAAAATGTTAAACATTAAGTTCAAATGTCAGGTTGGCTCAGCCTGAGCTAAACTTTAGCTTTAAGTAGCGTACAGCTGTTGTGCAATGTCAGAGCCCGCTAAAAGCTTCCATCTCCCTGGTTTCGTGCCCACATGGAAGCCAGCCAGTCTCGATGACACAGATATGATACAGTAAAGCTTGTGTAATTACTGCTAAACACAAGAACTGTCTTAAAACAATATTCAGGATCCTTCTTAAATGCACAAGAACGGGAAATTCGGAGGAGAGCTTCTCATTAGGCCTGCGACTCCTGCCATGGGACAAGGTACCTCGAAAAACAAAGTATGATAAAAATCCTCTTCTTGCAAAACACGAGGGCTAAAGATCAACTTCCAAAGACAGCAAGAAAAACCAAACTCCGCTTCCTTGGTGAGATGACCAAGACGAAAAACGTTAACTAATCGTATCAGTAAGATGCAACGCAAACATCCCCCCCGCAAAGAAACATCTTCCATGCACCTAGAAAGCTTTCCTAATTGAGCGTAACACTGTTAATACCCAGGGAGAAGCCCAGGTCTTTGAATTGAAAGTTGCTTCAAGCATTAGCATTTGATGAAGCCAGTTCCCACTGTCTGACCATTTTCCTAATTTTTGGATTAGACGTACAACCCTAAAACCGGCCTGGATAAAGAGCCCAAGGCGAAGCGTCCCTGCCCATTGATTTGTGCTTGCTGCCTGGCAGATGGGAATTTAGCACGGAGATGAGTGACAAACACGTACGGGACCCGAAGTACAACAAAGGTCAAATGCTTATTTGCGGCCAATTTTAGATATACTTCCTAAAATACAAATACAGCTTTTAAAAGACACTATCATTTGACAAGCAACGCTGCTGACTAACAGAACTCTAGAAATACTTTTACAATTGAAACGTTACGCACAGTAACCACTATTTAAACTCCAATATGTCAGGCTTAAATATTTACTTTTCCACTCAGTTAGTTTACATTATATGCCAACAGATCGCTTTCTTGTATCATTTAAAGAGAAGCCTATAGAAATTTAAAATTCTCTCAGCAATAAGGAAAAACTGTTAATGCAGAATAAATCAAATTAAATGATGAGGAAAAAAAAAAAAACTTCTTTGCTTTTTTACCCCAAATTGATTTTTGCTGTGAAGAGGAATGATTCTGGAATATGAGGAGTTTGTTTGGTATCTTCTGTATTCCTCATGGTAAAAATAAAGACATGAAAAAAGCCCGTTGTGAACTTTAAACCTATATCTAGGTTTTAAATCACTATATAGTGACCATTCATGAGTTGGCAGCAATATAATATTCTCCTGCCCTATGGGATCTAAAGAACTACCAATTCTGGTTAGCGTAAGTAAATATTTACACTTTTAATCCGCACAACATCACAGGGCCGTATCAGCAAAGTTATTGGCCAGTTTTCCCAGAAAGCAAATGGGSTGGGCTGGATTTTGACACGAAGTTTTGTTTCCTTTTATGGACCCCGAAGTCAATGGCCGGGCAACGCGGGGCGGGGGGGGCAACCTTGGCTCCATATCGAGGCACTGCTATCCCCTGTGAAAACGATTCTTCACGTAATTATCTAGATACTTTCTTTACTATTACAGAGGGGGGAAAAAAACAAAACTAGAGGACGTAAAGAACTTAYCTCAATTCTCTTCAAGTGCAAAAGGGATGCTCCAAATAGGAGATTATACTATTTTCTTTTATCTTTCTTTTATCACAACTAGAACAAGYCAGTTTGGAAAAAAATTTATGGGTGCCTCGTAGCCCATCAGAGATGGGCTCCTTTTCTTAAAAGGGACCAACAATCAACTCAAGTTACCTGCCATTTATTCGGTCATTTGTAAATACTTGCCTCTTTAAATGTTCATGTTATTAAAAATGGCTAAAATGCACTTTGGAGAGTAAAGGGCCTTTAGATGCACCCCCAGTTCATCAAAACTCAGATTGTGCCACTTTCCAGCTCATGTCCCATATAAAGTTAAAAGGGAGAGTAGGATCTTCCAAATCAAGTTTCTGGCTACTTCTCTGAGAATCCCATCCTGGTGGACATGGTCACTGATAACTGTGAAGAGGAAGAGAGGTCGGAGGAAGAGGGAAACTCCTGCAGTGTATCCACTACCAACGGAAGGGCAACCCTGTCCACCAGCAGATATGCTACGGAAGTTGCCAGCTGTCCTGCCCGAGCTACTTACTCCCATTACTTCATTCATTCCCGTTGCTTTAGCTTTTCACTTCTTCTGTTGTCTCAAACGCTGAATCGACCCTTTTTTGTGGCTTCAATCTAAGGACTCCAAAGGGAGTGGAAACCTGGAAGGAAGGACTGGAAGGAAAGGAAGGGGCATGGGGAAAATTAAGAAGCTGGAGGCAGGGAGGGAAAAACTTCAGACTTTAATAAAGAAGGTAAAACAAATTTTCAAATGGCAATTGGAAAGCCAACACCATTTATTAAAAAAAAAAGAAAAGTGCCAGCAAGCGAGCAGCAGCAACCGAGGAGAACAGTGATACAGACTGAGGAGCCTTCATGCCAAAACCGCAGGCCGGTTTAGGGATGAGGCTTTGCTGGCTAGTCATAGGCACGAGTCTGCGGCCACGGGGAAAACTGCAGAAAGCCGAGGGGAAAAACGTAACCTCGTGTAATGGAAAATCCTGAAGAGAGAAAGGCAGCGTGGCCATCGTCAGCACGAGCCGGGGCACAGCCTGAGCGGCCCGCTGCTGTCCTCTAGCAAACGACGGCCAGCTCGAGGAATCCTGAAAAATAAAAGCTTAACCGGTTTTGGCAACTGGATGGAGAAATTAAAGGGCCTGTTTCCTTTCTGCCARAAGACATGATTTAGTTTACTGGACTGAATCGGAGGACTATCCCAACTGCATCAATCCCAAACTATTGGGAGGCCGGAGGAACAGGCCGCTCTCTCTCTTCGGTGTTTCTTGGGAACGCGTTGTATCATAGCGAGGAGAGCAGCTAACGCGGCTGCCCAGCTTGCACAGCCTCCCTGCCAGAGACACCACGCACAGCAGCAGCGGGGCTTCGCAGCAGCACAACCAAGCAGATCTCTCGGGTGTTTCAGCTAGAACAGTTCAGAAAGTCAGTCCAGTCGTCTTCTAAGTAAGCAAGGGCTTCAAGGGACAAGACACCGCTTGCTCTCTAGTAAAATAGCCACAGTGAGGGGAGCAAAATATATTTATACTTCAATTTCCCCCCCCCCCCCAAGAGCTTGGTTTCCACAACCTGTAGAAATATAGATACAAGTGGCTTAGGAACACAGCTCGCACTGCGATTTCAAACTGCAAACTCTATGCAGGGCATGGCCTGGATGAGGCTGGGGCTTGGGAGAGTTCAGTGCGGTACAAACTGTTACAACAGGAAATTTCAATAATTGTATTTGGCCCTGTTATAGCAGACATGAACTAAACCAGCTACAGGCACAAGTTCCAAACTCAAAGAGAGAAAAAATTATTGAAAAACTGGATACAAATATACACTGGAAGCCTTTCAGTATTAAACATGTCCCTGTACAATTTAACAAGAAAATGGAACAGAAAAAAAGGAACAGATATGAAGAAATCCTTAGTAAAAAGTCCTGCTATAAAGTGATGAAACATAATATAAACCCCTGAAACAYCCTGACAGCCTTAAAAATTTAGTATTTTGAGGCAACAATTTCCCCGATTATGACAGTAAATGTAGTTGTGGAAAAAAGAAAAAAAAGACAATCTCAAGTTTTAGAGACCTAAAACCAGCCATTGAAGTAATTCTCCCCTAATGTTATTTCCATTTCAGCAGCATGGTTTTTCTAAGCTGTTTTTATTTAGTCTGCCTGTAGGTAACTGCAAGGAAAGAAGAGCTAACTTGATACCACATTAGTTATTTGATGTTTCCCCTCCCAGCTGAAAGAGGCCTTATTAAGTCTGAAATATTATCATTGAAATCATCAGGCTCACCTGCCTGAAAGAACATTTCCCCCATATATCCATATTGCTTCCATCGCTTCCCAGCTTTGTCTCAATCAAAAATCAAGTTTATTTTCCTAATCTTTGATATGAGTATTCTGATACCTACCTGCTTATCAAAAGCCTAATACAATTGTACTGGCAGATAAGGAAAGAATAAAAATGAAAAGAGAAAATATTTGAGAACATTTCATGATACACATATGCTTTTGTTTACACAAAGCCCAAGAGGAAATGGATTTTTTTTTACTATTCAGGGCTCATATTTTCACCCAAATTACCTGTTTTTTTCAGTGTGCGTGAAATTTCCCATTAAATGAACCTGGAAACATTATGATAAATCTTGCAGTTTAGAGCAGAATAAATCCTAACAACAAATAAGTTTGTAATCTCAAAAACATATCATGTAAGTGTATCCAAAAGAATGCACTAAAAGGAGAAGGATATATAGGGACCACTTTTCCTAACTGAGCTCTGCCACAGGCTGGAATATCAACACAATTTCTGTTTCAGGACATATCTTCACTGCACAAGTGCCCTCGATTCTCTTACATGTTTTGATTCAGTCCTTCTTACCATGCAMMAAAAAACCYRWCAMCAMCCAAMMCACCTTTAGACCAGGGATCATAGGTGTTTTAAACCTAGGTCTGGCCAACTGTGGACTCTGAGTAGGCTGGCCAAGGCAAACATAGATAAGTACAGAAACAGGAGACATAATAACCAGTTTTTCCTCGTGCACAGGCAAAACTAACCTGGGCTGTCAGATCTAGCTGCTGGTGACACAGCTGCCGCTGCACTCAAGGCAAAGCTTTCCCGACAGCTGCAATGCAATAACTTTGAGCGAGGCATTTTATAAGGTTGTAGCAGCCAAAGGCGTCCACATCAAAAATAAAACAAAGCCCAAAACATTAGTTTACAATATTTTTTCAGAACTAACAGTTCTGAACTAACAAAACCAATGCACTCTCACATATAAATAAATAAATAAATATATGTATGTGTGTATATAAAGATAAGACACTTCCTATGTGCACCTGGGTCATGATCTTGCAACACGTGCAGGCAAAACTTGCCTCCGGGTTCACCCCCCGGGGTCCTCCGGGAACACTGAAATGCATTGGGCTACCAAGACTGCCAGGTACCAAACTGCCTTAGAAATGAAAGGTATAACTTCAATCGCACATTATTACTTGCCTTGTATGATGCTTTTGATAACAGCAAAGATCAGCTCTATCTACTCTAAGTGAAGCAATTTTCTTCTGTATCCTGGACAAGTCAGACATTTTCAGGACTTAAAAAAAGCAGCAATCACCCCATCCCCAAAGAAACCAGCAACAGTTCCATGCCAAATTTTTCAGAAGAGGCTGAAAATTCTTTCAATGCCATCTTGTTGAGCTACTGCATCTTTATTGACAGTGGCGCAGTCCGGCTGTTTAGCAGCAATCCATCACGATTCACATCTTCCTAATCCTGCCTAGGATGTGCTAAGTTACCTCCGCGGAAGTAAAAAATGATACAGCTGGGAAGAGTGCTGAGAGGTCATCCCGTCCGCTCGTCTGCCTGCCCCAAGGCAAGACATCCAAAACATTCCCCACGGGTATTTCCCTAACTTATTCTTAAAAACTGTCAGTAGTGGAAACTTGCCCAGGGCAAGCTATTAGATTAATTTATTACAGTGTTTTAGCATCCTCAACAGTGCAAAGTTGTTGCTGGTGTGTCCCCCTCCCCATGCCTAGCTCTTTTGCAGCAATATAAGTACAAGACTTCTTATTCTGTCTCCAGCATATATTGCCCACAATTTCCTCCCTTCCTCCTCCTGGGAAGCCTGCAACGCGTCTGAAGACAAGACTCGCTCTCTCATCCACCTTTTTTTTTTTTTTCCAAATGGACACAACTGCAATTCCTTTGCACTTTTCTGGACACCTGTCTATGCCCGAACCAGGAGAGCACGCCAGTGGAGAATGCTCTGGGATTGAGAAGTATGTCTACTGCGGTGAAAAGAAACTCCAACTAATCAAACCTTTGCATCCCATCTGTGAAAAAAATAAAAATAAAAATCACCTGACATAGAGATTTTAAGGACTGGGGCATTTGTCATTCCCAGCTAGACTAAACCCGTTTCTAAAAGATCAAGTTCTCTCTCTTGTAACTTAAATCAGCCAAGACTGAAACTATTTCGGTAAACTAGGATTAACCTACTATTTGTTAAACTCTTAATTAAAGCACTAGATTTTAGTGTCCAGGGTTAAATACCAAAATTGCATTCTCTTTCTACACTCCCTTTTTCCTTTGTTTTTAAAGACTTCAGAGGATCATAGGAAAAACTGACATAATAGCAATGGCATATCAACTCTAACTGAAGGCTATGGTTATGTTTCTTCTATTATTAAAACAAAATTAATGACACTTAAGGACTAAACAAGAAGCCCAAAGAAAACTTCTCAGGTAAGTTTTTTAAAGATTTCAGTTTCTTATCATCTCTTCCCTCGCGCTGTCATATGACGTCCCTCTGATTTCCACTTCCCTTCTGCCCACCCAATTTTTCTGAATATCGTCACAACACTCCTCTCTGATTTATTTCTGAGAAGATACAATCTAACAGGTAATTAAAAATACAAAAGAAAATTTAGGAATAACTATTTTCCCTGAGCAGCTTCCTTCCCATTAGAATATTTTGCTGCTCTAATGCCTGCAGGGCTTATCTTCTCTTGCAAGAGAACAAAGAAAACAAGCACTTTGAAAATGTATCTACATAAGCCACAATATCTTGCAAAAAGCTCCAAAGCTGCTGTGGAACCTTGGAACCTTGCAGCAAAGTAGGGGAGATCTTGCTCAAAAAGCAACTTTTTGCTCTTCAGCTCTATGGCTAGAAACCATAATAATACTAACATCTGTGAATCCTAATTTTCCTAATTCACAACGTATTTCACATTAGCAAATTACATTGAAAACACGATTATAACTCACGCTACAACAGCCGCTGCTACCTCCGGTTGTTTATGCTTTTGAATTATTAGCAAACAACCATTAAAGATCATTAAAGTGAATAAAAAAGGGGAAATAAACTACAGTATTCATGCATGATCAACTATATTAAATTATAAATAAAAGTACAGTCATTTTGAATAGGGGGGAAAACTGCAAAGTTTGTTTATAGAAGAGTCTGGTCCTTTTCCAAGTTTCGTGTTCCAGCCTGAAAATAACTTCTTGAAACAGCTGTCGGGTTTTTGTGGGGAGGGAGGGTATTTTACCAGCAAATATGATCTTTCTTTAGAAGCGCCCAAGTTATCACGGCTAGTATCTTGTACTTCTCTGAGAAAATTCCATTCGTTTGCGGCCTGTAAAATCCACGGCCAGGAATGTAAAGGAGCAGCCAAAAGGGAAAGGAATCTCCACGGAGAGACCCCAGCATCTCAACTTGGGATATACAGAAGCACCATCATGCCCATGTTGAGGGTGGACTGTACCGGCCATGGGAACTAATTGCCTTGCATTGGACCAACAAGCAGCAATGAGTCTTCCTTTCACTTGAAACTCCATTAAAATATATTTTTCCAACAAATTCTTAGTTATTAAGTGGATTTAACAACAAAAAAAMCCCTGCAAGACATTTTAAAATCAAGTATTAAAATTCCAAATCTCACAGTACTAAATTTTAAAGGTAAACATGAATGGACTCAGCAACCTACAACTTGTGCTACAAACATTCAGATGAGAGATTAATTTACAGATGTTTCTATACACTTGGCTAGCCCTAAATATCTGCACTTTCCCCTGTTGTCTTGGCTGATGTAACCGCAGCTAAAAACATGTATTTTTTTTTCTTTTTACGCAGACAATGTACACTGATAAATTAAAAACTCCAGTTTCTCCATGCATGGAGACATGTTCACACCTGAAGTAGAATTCACATGAACAGTCACACTAAGTAGCCTCTGTAATCAAACTAGCCAAACATTAGTCAGATAAATTTACTGAATCAGTCATTTAATTTTTCTACACATAGGACAAGTGGAGGCTCCCTCCACCACCCTTTTAAGGGTCTTGGGGTTTATTTTAGGGACAACTTAAAAAAATAGAGCTCATGAAAAATTTCTCCTTTCTAAGTCTCGAGGCAGAAGAGCAGGTTCTTAACATGAGTGCGAGAACTCAAAACTAAATGAAAAATTGCAGACAAGTAACTTGGGAAACGCCATTAAGCGACTCTGCCACCAAAGCACAGGAAAACAAAACAAATACCAGATTGAACGATGAGAGCCTGAGTAGGAGAGAAAGTCAACACTGTTCATTGCAAACATTGTATCTACCTATGTTGGTGAAGGGATCTTAAATGCTGCCACGCCAAACCCTCCATTCTTAATCCTGCTATTGAAACAAAGACATGTGATAGCTCCGGTCTCCCGGATCTCTCCACATACCAACACCTGAACACAAACTTACATTTCAAAGAATAACAGTTAGAGGAGGTTAGCCTGATTTATTTTATCAAATAAAAATTACACAGTAAAAAGAAGGAAGATAAAAATGTCACGCAGATCTTAAATTCACAGAATCACAGAATCGCTGAGGTTGGAAGGGACCTCTGGAGATCATCTAGTCCAACCCCCCTGCTCAAGCAGGGTCACCTAGAGCACATTGCACAGGATTGCGTCCAGGGGGGTTTTGAATACCTCCAGAGAAGGAGACTCCACAACCTCTCGGGGCAACCTGTTCCAGTGCTCTGTCACCCTCACAGTGAAAAAGTATTTCCTCATGTTCAGATGGAAGTGTCTGTGTTTCAGTTTGTGCCCATTGCCTCGCGTCCTGTCGCTCGGCACCACTGAAAAGAGTCTGGTCCCATCCTCTCGACACCCTCCCTTCAGATACTTGTACACATTGATAAGATCCCCTCTCAGCCTTCTCTTCTCCAGGCTAAACAGGCCCAGCTCTCTCAGCCTTTCCTCATAAAAGAGATGCTCCAGTCCCCTAATCATCTTTGTAGCCCTTCGCTGGACTTGCTCCAGTAGTGCCACATCCCTCTTGTACTGGTGAGTCCAGAACTGGACGCAGTACTCCAGATGTGGCCTCACTAGGGCTGAGTAGAGGGGAAGGATCACCTCCCTCGACCTGCTGGCAACACTCTTCCTCATGCACCCCAGGATACCATTGGCCTTCTTGGCCACAAGGGCACATTGCTGCCTCATGGTTAACTTGGTGTCCACCAGCACTCCCAGGTCCTTCTCCGCAGAGCTGCCTTCCAGCAGGTCAGCCCCCAACCTGTACTGGTGCATGGGGTTATTCCTCCCCAGGTGCAGGACCCTGCACCTGCCTTTGTTGAACTTCATGAGGTTCCTCTCCGCCCACCTCTCCAGCCTGTCCAGGTCTCTCTGAATGGCAGCACAGCCCTCTGGTGTATCTGCCACTCCTCCCAGTTTTGTATCGTTGGCAAAAAATTACTTGTAAATAATTTATATTGCTATACTAAAAGGGAAAGTACAATTCTTCCCTGTATTCTCCCTTACCTTGATGTGAGGGGGAAAAAAAGCAATAGAAAGAAAATGTGGGAAGATGACTGGATAGGAGAAAATGTTCCCATCTCAGAACAAAAAGGGTATTTACAAGCAAACGGTGCCCAAGACCGAATTATCTAATACACTCTCCGCATCCCATGGAACAATGATACTAATTTTAAATACACAATATTTAGTCTACTTAACTCATTCTCAGTAGCAAGTGTCTGGATTTTTAAACAAACCTCAAACCCAGAGTGTCGGGAAGATCACCGACAACAAAACTTTAGTACAGCTTCTTATAAAAAATGAGCTCTCTACCCTCCCTCGGTGCTGCTCAATCACAAATACACGTTAGACGTGAACGTAACATATGACTGATAGGGATTTTAATCTGTTTTTTAGGAGTCAGGTAGTAAAACGTATAGGAGTACTTTCAGTTACAGCGAGCCAATACTTCACCATGACATTTTAGGGACAAGTCCAATAGGTCTTGCATAAAAAAGAAGGTAGCAACAGTTAAACTTCACAGAAGGGGAAACTGCAGGAAACTATTCCAGGAGCTTTATCAGCGTTCCAGCAGGAACACTACAAATAAACACCACGACATCCGACTGCAGATAGAGCTGATGCTGGAGTAAGAGTTACCTCCTCCAGCAGATTATTGAATGGGTATTTCAGAAGAATACTACATGCGAACAGGCAAACGTCTAGACAACTGTTTTTCAGGAATGAGCTATGTAAGTAGAGATGAGGAGTTTGTTCATCAAGAAGCTAAAGATAGGGAGGCTAGACAGACTTTTCAAACCAAGCACTTGCCTCAGACTTACCACAGACCACAGTATCCATGCACAAGGAACAAAAAGTTAGTCCATACTAGTTATTCTAATCCATACTAGTTATTCAGATACCCACTGATCTTTACACGCTGTGTGCTGTGTCTAGGGGGTACCTCACAGCCCAGGTAGCAGCAAAGACTTCTGAATTAATTCAGCACTGCTTCTTACATGAGAAGGGTCTCTCTATAAATAATGATCACAGGATAAGCTTTAATATCAGCTACAGTTCACTGGCAAATTTTCCGTAAGATCACCTTCTATTAGACACTGCAAAATAAAACACCCTCTGAAGAGACCACAGTGTTAAAAATTGAAGGGCGCATCTCTAAAATAAGGGGGCGATAAAAACTCTTACAAATACTCTCATCCATCCTTCTTTCAGTCTCAAAGTCTATGTTTATGGCTTTTACTCTTGCGCTTCATGTTCATTTTATACTGAATCACCTAAATACAACAGCAATGACTTTTAGAACACCCTTTCGATTTATTTATATTTGTGAAAGTCATTTGCGACATTTAAAATCGTCTCATTTAACTAAACTGTAGATATACTCAACGTATACAAAACGCAGTTTCTGAACTGAGTTTTACGTATTTTCCCACACAGGTGGTTGTGTTACCATAGTGTCTTGAAGATAATCACATTCACACACATGTATGCACACGTAATGTCCACAAATTGATAATTCTCTTATTAAAAACAATAGGTTCTTCTTTGACATGAAAAACTGTCTGCAAATTTTAACAGAGTGCCATTTGAATCCAGAAGATTTATTGTTTAAAAAGCTGCACAAAACACCAGCGGGGCACGGTCCAACTCCTAGGCTAACTAAGCAGTGCAAGAATTAACAAAAGCTGTTGCTCTGCATGGGTTGGACAAATACGCACTTTCAGCACAATATAACACAGCAAAGCCTCCTCCACTACAGCAGCAGCAGAATAACTCGCACAAATTTACAACTCTCTTTCCTGTGCAGTTGCCTACAGCTGATATCGGGTGGCGTGCAAGTCAAATAATCATTTAAATTGAGTCCCAAAATACACACAGCATATCTAAGTGTTTATAAAACACACTAAAGATGCACTGTGAAATGTGGAAACCTAGCAAATACTCAAAAATCTTACTTTTAAGTTTTAAGATGATTTCCAGTCTTCTCTCCAACTGACATGATTGAATGCAAAAGCATTTCCCCTGAAATCCTGAAAGAACTAAATGCTTGACAAACATTCTGTATTTTAAATATAGTCACATCACTCATGCATTTTTGTAACATTTAGAGAACACCATGCAGAAAATGTTTTTGATCGGCATGGTCTGCTTCAGTTGCAATACCTGATTATGGATACACAGTTACCACGAGCTCTTGAACAGTAAAAGACATGGCCAACCCATCTCTATCGCAGAGCAGGAGCAAGTGTCAAAGCACAACAGCAGTCCCCGGGGCCGAATCAGAGCTCAGAGGCTCGCAGTTCGCAGCAGCACCTTCCTCCCTGCGGCCTTTGCCTGCGGGATCCACAAAATGCCATTCCTCATCTCCTTCTTCCCCAGCACCTATGGCAGCCCACTGAGCAAGAGGCCGCAGGTGCCGTTACCGCAACCGCGCGTACCACTCAGCTGCACGTCCGTGTTCGAGGCCGCTGCGCTGCTTTACAAGAGATCGGCTCTTGAAAGAAGCCCGGCTGGATCAGACCGATCCAGCGATGGCTGAGGTCAAGTATACTTTGAGAAACTACCTCASATGCTGCTCCCACCTTCCGTTAGCCACACGCACATTTCCTTGTGCGCCTTATTAAATGCGGATGGCTAAGCAAAACCTTTTTCTTAAAATGCCACCCATTTCATGAAGAATAGGCCATTAGTCATACAAGAACGTAGCACGCTCTGCAGGCTGATTAACCATGATTCATGTATCTGATTGTGAATTTAAAAAACAGTAGCTCTACTTAGTACAATACGTGGCAGCCTACTGTGGCCTAGCTGCTCTGACCACGTGAGAGCTATTGCTCAAGTTCAAGATCTATCGCATCTACCAGCTTCAATCAGCTCACAAACTTTAAGGTTTTGATCTCAATCTTCAAACCCAACGTACACTCAGGGCTGAATTTCTAGCTATGAACTGGAGAGAAAATGCTCTTGTTTGAAGAGATCCAGCATAAAATGAAGATTTAAAGGAGATTAGGCTGATCCAGAGTTTTTCTAAAGAAAAGAACCCCCAAAAATCCTCTTCAAAAATTACTTTTCTACAATAACTAGGATGACATTTATACAGACTTTCTTATGTCCCCATTAAAAAACAAAACAAACTAATACACACAACATAAAACGGGGAATATACAGTCAAAAACCCCAAACAAACCATTGTTTCTGTTTTTCTTCTCAAAAGCAAGACACAGACTCCCCCAGGAAACACACTAATCATATAATTATTGGCATTAATTACGCGGAAGGTTTTTATACCTACAATGATATGCAGCAGCACAAAACCTTAAGATAAAGGAAGCGATCAGGTGCCAAGTTATCAGAGAAACCAAAACCAACACTGGCGAGATTACTGAAATGCTAATATACATCCAATAATATGCCTTTTATTTATTTGAGGACCTAAGCTGAAGGTTACAGGTAGGTCATTTTACTCTTTGATGAAAGCTAATAAAAAGACATATGCACTTTTCCTAATCATTTCAGCAGACAGGATTTCAAAATGAAACATTCCTTTTTGCTTTAGTGGACAAAGTCACGTGCGGTGATATGCAGAGAAGGGAATTAGACTTAAAGGTTTTAAGGCAATAAATCGCAAAAGGCAAACCATCTCTGTATAACAAATTATTAGGATTCTTAAGACTGGGGTTTCCACTATGGTCTCTGGCAATTTCAGGGGCTATGGGTATCCAAGCTTCTTTAGTGCCTTCAGAAAAATCCAGTTTTGAAAGGCTAAGTTTATAGCATTATACCTCATCCTGCAAATATACTTGTACTGTCCATCAGACAGGTCAGCTATCCTCTGACAGCAGCAAGCCTTAGTCACCTGATCAAGGTTAGGGATATGCTTGTATCCCATAAAAATGTACCAGGAAATAGCTGTCTAAAAAACCCCTATTTTAAACTTTTGACAATAGCACTGAAAATTAGACTGTAGAGTCATAAGTATTACTGCTGGTAAAAGTTATTTTTTAATCAAGTCTTTAATTTTGCCACGACCCAATTGGACAAAGCAACAGAGCTCAGAGCAACGAGGACACCCGAGCTCTACCGCTGTGAGCCCGGAGGTCTACACTGTGACAGTCGTACGCATGTAAGATTATTTTTCATAAATAATGGACTGCAAAGACAACTCAGAGGGAATATTTTCACACAACAAGCATTCTAAAGATGCACATATTTACTGAACTTACATACATATTTATATTATATATATTACTGAAATTATATATATATTTTTAATACATAAATATATAAAATCAAATAGCTCACAACAGTTTTACGTAAAAAAGATTTTTAAACCTACTTGTGAAAAACTATCATAAAATACCAATTTAAAAATAAAGCTTCCACCATGGGTAAGAAAACGTGACTTGTGTAAAGCCTAGCAGCCCTTCTTCTTAATAATACTTCTTAAGCATCACACTGTCCAAACAGAGGAAATTTGGAGCTAACTTTGTACTTGGTTCCTTTGCAAGTAATGCCCTTACAGTAAGGTTTCCTCATAATTTCCATCTTCAGCACTGGTCCTGTCAGGCCCTGAGGATTTCCGGCAAACTCTATCCCTGCTTACCTTTCATCCAAGTCAGTCAGAGGCTAAAGACACTGAGCACCTTACAGAAGAGACTTCACACATCCATTAAACAAGAGTTAACAAAAGTGAAATGGAGGATTTTGATTCCAAAAAACTACCAGCAACAGCTAAGCAAAAGCTTATCAAGGGGCTCCCCTGAAAATAGCACACTCAGGAAAGCATCATGGCTTGGACCGGTAAACATGAGTTGAGATGTCAGCAGTGTTAATACACTGTAAAGGGAAAGTATCTTCTATTTAGTGTAAGCATTTAAGTCCAAAGCTATTTTAAAAAATAACAAGATTCCATTTCTGTTTTTAATATCCATGTTAACTTACTGAAGGCAAAAAACTAAGCAGCCAGTATCAGAAGCAAAAGTTCTCTTGTATTTCCTGTAAGATGAATCAGTATTTCGAACATGGGGCTTTTACTTCAATTATAGACCTTTTTTTCCTTTTTGCTTACGCACAGCCGACAAACTATTACCGTTTGGGCTGATAAAACACATATGAACAGTTGTTAATATTGTTGGTGTTGATTATCAAATAGTTTTGCTTTCCAGCCTCTCTTTCTCCCCTTCTTTTCTGAGGAGGAAAAGAAAAAGGAGTTTTTCCAACAAGCAAATTAACCAATCCATAAATTAACATGATTGGAAGGAAATTGAATCTTCATGCTTTTATTTCATACACAGCTGGTTGCGGTGCTCTTCAGCTCTCTTTGAGTGTCCCCTCTCCTCCCTGTGCAGCAGGATGACCTCTATTTAAGAAAAAACACAGTGCCAGGAGGAGTACCTGGCCTTTCAGCCCACAGTAATGTCTACACAAGTTAATTTGAGTTCATTTCAGAAGACAGCTGAAGAAAAAAAGCAAAAGCAAAAAAAGGACTCTTGCATTAGCAGACAGTCAAGATTTTACCAGAATAGCAAGAGACATTTTCCTTTGTTTTCATTTTGCTGCACACAGTCAGAAGTAAACGACAAGAAAGGGCCCATCTGCAAGCTAGGGGACTTTACTTTTCTGCTAATTCCTCTTCTGTGTTCCAATTTTTTGGATTTTATCATGAGCAATGTTATTCATGACGGTCACGTGATTTCTAAATTTATCAAGTCAAGCTGAAGACAACAGCATTAGAAATGCAACAGAAGGAACAGTAAATGCTCTCAGTGAAATAAAGACTTAAAATATATAATCATTGTCAATTATAAGGTGTGCCAACAATTTCCACATTAAGTTACTGTAACAAATACAAACCAGAAAGTTTTCAGGCAATTTTAAGGGGCATTTCAAAAACTGAGGGATGCTAGCTGAAGACTGTCTAGAACATTTTGCTCCTTCACAAAATAATTTCAGAGCTGTGAAAACTATCTATCCCTAAAGCCATATATTTAGTAGGCCTAATGCTCTAGGTTAAAACATTTTTGAATAAAATGAAAGAGAATATTCATCTGATCAAAACAGTTTGGCTTGGAAGGGCAGCACAGACTTCCAATGCAGTCCGATGCTGATAAACGCCTAGCAAGAGAAGTTCAACTCCAGCCAAATCTTTCCTACTGCCTAAGCTAGTACCAGTACCCCAACGTGATATCTGGGTGAAGAAAAAGTTGGTAACACTAAGGCACAATCTCCAGTCTGTAAACTGTCACTTTATATTTCCATAAAATATTACTTGGAAGCAAGCAGCTGCACTTTCATAAACCACATGGCTTTGCTTTAAATCAAATTCCATCGATTTCCTACCCATCCGATGAAACAGTCGTCTCAATGATACAAACTCCTCCGATAGAACCTGCTAAAACGTGATAATGCAATTATATTGACTGGCTGGCTTCTTTGCAGTAGCAACTCCTACTGGAAGTTAAAAATTTAAGGGTTAGGAATTTTTTTTTCCTTTTCAAAGGACAGAAATGAGACTGAAAACAGTCTAAAAATAGCACAGAATTTCCAAGTGTCAGCTGCAATGGTAACATGAATAGCTGTCTCTCCTTACAGAACAAGGATGGATGGAGTGAGCTTGCGATTCAGGATCAACAGAGATGTGGCTTAAACACAAACCATACATGGTGAAAAATAATTTTAATTTACTTATTTTACTAGTATTTCAGGACAATCTACAACAACTTTACATGCAGTGAAATGGCACTGTATTTTAAAGGGGGTGAACATAAGTTCCTATATTCTTTGCACGCTAGAAGGAGAAGTTAAGTACATATTATTATGAAATAACTGCAGAAAATTTTAAACAACCCATTCAAATCAGGCATTGTCATGACAAAAGATGAACATAAATAACATGTCTTTGACTGTGTTTTGCCTTTTCCGTCAATCTTTTTCCCTTAAAAGCTACAATATCAAGGATTTTATTTAAAGCATAAGAAGTACCTCTGTATTTAAGTAGTCTTTCACATATCTCTGAAGATTTACTCTACTGAAGTAAACGAAAAGAAGAAAGAACAAAGCCCATGCTTGTTATTTGCAGGGATACCTGCTTACATTGCAATAACTATATTCTGGGTAGCCAAAGAAAGAAATCTAAAACAAATACTTAGACTCAATGCAGCAGAAGCCGTGGCGTCATTCCAATATTACGGGACCTCTGATTTCAAAGCGATCTTTCCCATGTTCTGAATCAAGTCCTGGTTGTGCTGTGCTCACTTTAACATTTGTAGGATGTAAATGTCTTGAAAACAATCAAAACCGTTACTCCGCTCTATACCGCTTAAATAAGTATGTAACAGGCAGGGCTGCCACCTACTACAGTCGTACTGTGAGTAGATACGTTGACTTTGCTCTTCTTTGTTTGTTAATGCCATAACACAAAATAAATGGAAACTGGAGTCCACCTTGTTAAACAAAATAAATGGTCAGAGTCAGTCTCTGTCCCCAAAACCTACAAAGGGGAGAACCTTACACAGATCCTGACTATACTTACAAGTAACATTTCATTGTTTGTAATTAAAGTATCCCTAAAGTACATTATCAGAACTCACAAACTCAAAAGTTAACTTCCAAGTTTCCTGTAACAAAAGCAGCTTAAGTGCAAATGTTTTTAAATAAAGATATTTTTCCACTTGGTCTTGCATAAAATCAAGTGGAACTCAGCGAATCTTTCTCAAAATTCTGAGAAATTTACTTTTCTGCAGAGGCCACAAAACCTACTTGGCAGTAATCAGTACTAATACACAAATGCGCAAATATGTAGGTTTACTTTCAGAAAAACTTATGTCACTATATCATGTGAAATATTTAGAATGCTCAGTAATCACTAGGTTTTCATACAGTTATTTCTTTCATTTCTAACTAGGAAATAAATATATCTACACCAAGTGAAGACTTGGACAAGAAACAAGTTGAGCAACTACATTCACTATTTACCTCCCTTTCTTTTTGCTATTACACTGTGAAACTACAGATGAAGTCAAAACGTTAAATCTATGTGGAATTTACTTCTTCCTGGAAATATGCCTTTATGCAAATTACCTCTAATTATAATTCTTTATCTGTTTTTACATTCATGCTTTTCTCATTCTTTAGATAACATTGAACACTTTCTAACTTAAAATACAGGAGAGAAGTCAATCTGTGTATGATATTTTATTTTCAGTCTCACACTTCAAAATAATATCATGACCTACTATCTCAAAAATAATAGTTAATAGATAAGATTCAGTAAAATGTATAAACTGATTACTCACTAGAACTTTTCTTCCTCAGTTACTCATCACTTGGCATTTTGTTTAGTGGGAAAATGAAAACATACACAAACGTTTGCTCTGTTACTACTTAAAAAAATAAGTGACATTTGTTTGATATATCAGTTACCACCCGACCTTCGGATTAGTATCAGGAAACATGAAATCCAAAGTTACCATTACTGTCACAGATGAGGTTAATACAGATAAAAAGGCTCTATCGGAAGATTTGCATTAATGGACCCCAATGAAACTAGATGCTGAACAGGAAGAACTGCACAGCGGATGGAAGGAACAAAACAAACAAGCGCCCTAATCTCCTGCCCCCCAAATCGTCGCCAGCTAGAGGCCGAAGCGGCTATTAGCCACGTCGCACGCTAACGATGAATCTGTGCAGACCTCTCCGCAGAGCCGGCCCGTTGGCATAAGCGCAAGCCTTCTAGATTTACAGTGGGCCCAGCAGGCAGGGTTCAAAAAGCTAAGGAAAATTTTCATCTTATTTTCACCTCTCTACGAACTTTGAGAAGCACATGACAGCTACAGGCTCTCTACGTGCAGGACAGAAAGATGGAGAGGACGAGGAAAACCTCCCCACCGTCAGGATGTAAACACGGTCCCCCCGTCCCYGCTTCTGCAGCAGAGGGGAAGCAGGGAAGAAAAACTCAAAGACTTCTCTTTTCATAACTCTATCGGAGACTTTTCTTTCAGGAACACCAGCAATATGTTCCCTGAAAGTTAAACCTGAGAAAGAAGTAGACTATCGAGGCACCAGGCAGAGCTGTAGTCCATGGTTTGCCAAGAGAAAATCATCCTGTCACTCAGAGGTTGCCACCATGTAAAAACCTAGGCTATTTATGGAGAAATAATAGCGTTACTGAACTGGAAGAAAAGGTTTCAATATCAAGTGAAGCTGTGATTTGCAGAACTAGTTTACTTTATTAAAAATTGCTTTAAAGAAAGGCAGATAAACCAGGCTTATGAGAAATCCTTAAAAGAAACATGGAGAAGAGTGACAGGTAATTAATTAAGCTACTGATCTTTGCTATGCTTTATCACTACCTGCTGCCGCTTGCCATCTGTGAACTGGTGCATTTTCATGCACTGAGCACTGTGAAAGTTGACCTTAATCGTGAAACCCCGAATGATTCAATCTTACTAGCCAGGTGACAGAGTGACACAAAATCCATTTATGTTTTTTCCATGATGAAGCAAAGAGCAATCACATACAAAATGTTTCTAAAAGAACTTCAGTTATAAATCCATTGTTTGAGACAAACTGAACCGAAAGGTATCTTGCTGCAGAGTGGTTGGGAATTTTTTTTATTTTTATTACAAGAACTCAAATAATAAATACTATTATTAGAGTAACAGCATATATACGGATGCCCCAAATGAAATCATAGCCCCATTGTGCTGGGCTCCATAAACACAGAGAAAGCCTTCTTGTCCCAACAAGCTTATATATTTTGAGCATTCAAAAAAGATGTCAGTGACCCTGATATTTCTGGAAGATTTTCTGGCTGGTGGGTAAATAGCAATATCGTGACATCATGAGTAACAAGAAAGAGAAATGCAAACAACCAAGAGGAGCAGAGAAAAACAAAAATATTTCCTCAAGCAGAACTTTTTCATACCCTGAAAAGGAGAGAGCTCTCGGGTTCTACAGGGTCCAGAAGAGAGACATTTCTGCCAGAATCTCAGGTATTATGCGACTGTCAGCATCTCACAGTCTTTGCTCAGCATCTCACTGTCTTTAACACATTTATTTCCTAGGAAACTCAGCAAGTAAGAAAACAGAAAAAGTGAGTTGTCTAAAATTCTGTGAAAAACTTATTATGGAAGATAAACTTGAACTGAGCTCTACACTTTACATGTCAGCCTCAAAAATCATTAGGACATTGCTCCCCCGTGCTCCCCTCGCAACCAAGAGGATCGCAGTTGCTGGCAAAAGGGAAGGCATAACGCGACCCTAAACAAACAGCGGTCCGAAATAGGCAAAAATATTATAATGTCACCAGTGGCTCTCTTTGCTTGTCAATTCGTTTTAAATATCATCTATTTATGTCAGAACCACACGTGGGAAAATACCTGAGCCCTCATTCTGGCAATAAGGCGCCAAGGGAAGCATCGTACCATTTGGCAATCAAAGAAGGAAGAAAGGATTTTTCCATTCTAAAGATGTCAGAGAACTACAAAATGGCACGGGGAAAGAAGAATTTTTACAGTTATGCCTTGTGCCTTCCAGAAGACAAGGACAGATCACTTGCTAATGTTGACTTAGCCTTAGAAAGATAATTATGACTACTGTGGCAGCTCAGACAATTAAGAGATAATGTGTTAGACATACAACATAAAAAATAGGATATCATTAAGATACCAAAGGTTGAAAGGGAGCTGAGAAGTAAAGTATTGGTGGGGAAATAAAGCTCACGGCTGTTATCTCGGTAGCACTTCAATACTTGAAAAGACTACTAGCATCACATAATTAAAGAACCACCAGAAACTTCCTCTTCTCTATCGCTGCTACCAACTAATTTTCAGGGAGGCACAAGGCGCGTGGTGGGGCGAGCTTCCTAACAGCGCCTCCGTTCACGAACCGCGCGGGCGCTAGGCAGAGCCCAGCTAAGAGGGGAAATCTCAGGTCGCTACAGAAATCTCGGAGCTGCTCCGTAACAAAACCCGCCCTGCAGCACGTTTTAAAATCCAGCCTCTGCTATCCTGCGCTGCTGCTGTTATATAGCCTGTATCATTGCCTTGTCACTATTTTGTACCTATCGGCCCAGTAATTTGTCTGTGTAAGGAAAGTATTGAGGAAACGGGAAGAAATGGGTAACTGTTACACACGGCACGCATCATGGGTGGTCCGGGCAGAGCTATCACGAGGGAAAGGGGCTACACATTCGACGTCCCTGCGTATAAAGGTGTGGCATAGTTCTGCTTGGTTTGACAGCGCACATCCATGGAGATTTTCATTTCTACAGTTATATACCATACCGGTAAGAGGATGCAAGCTAATTACAGCTCCACCACAAAACACAGATGGGGGGAAAAAACAACAATCAACCCATATTCCTTGTTAAAGTAATTCTTACCAGCTTTTCCAGTTACCTTCAGAGCTAGATTTCAAGGTAAGAAGAAACCACTGTAATGTCAATCTGCAAACGAAGCATGCTCTGGTCTTATCCAGCTTGCATTTTAGTTTGTTCACCTGCAATATCCTGGCTACAGCGAGACCTGTGAAAGGCACTGAAAGCTGCAAAACCTGAACCTAAGTGTCATCAGCCTATTGAAGAGATGGCAACCTATGTCTTCCCGCAGTAAACATAAGACAGAACAGAATTCTGAGAAAAACCATGAAGAAACACTCCTGGGACAGGGAATAGTTGTTCTATACAATGCTCTCGTGGTCTCCTGGAAAATCCAAATAAATAAATAAATAAGTAAACGTTAAGAGCAGTACCACCAGTCTCCACAAGTAGGTTAATGTCACTTGGTGATTAATGATATTGAGGAGAGCTATAAACCTAACAAAAATACTTAATCTTAATCTGTTGCTACAACATGGCCTTCACACTGCGTCTAGCAACAAAGTTAGATGGAAGACGAACAGTGAGCGCTTAAACATCACAGGGTTGTCTCTCTACAACGTATTCAATTTATTTTTACGAAAAAGACAAGATTCCATTCAGAATAACGGGCCATTTTTACATCTGATTTTTTTTCTTTGAAAGTATACTTCATCTAAAAGACATCAATATCAGCAATTTTCAAATAAATCAACTTAATTTGTATTTTTAAAAGTTAAACAGAAAGCTGAAGTCCAGGGACACATCTGCTTCAGTTCTATGGCTTCCAGCTATCTATGTAATTATTGCTATTTTCCTCCCCATAAGCCTCTCATTTCATCCCTGTTGCCTTGTACATATGGACAGACAGTTCACCGAAAATAAATATCAGTGACACATCAAACTAAGCTCCTGCCACAGGCAAGCAGACTGCCATCACCACTTCTACCCTTCCACTGTTTTGCAACACTCTCCCCTCCTGTCCTTACTCACTGACCTTTCTACAACCACTCTGTCCTCGATTCTTACATTTATCGCAACAAATCTCTCTTCCCCCATCGCAGTGCCGTCCTATGGCTCCTTCAATTTCTTCCACTCTGTTTTCCACACTTTCTGTACAAAAATGCATACGTATATAAACCAAATGAATAAACGAACTCATGTAACATAAAAAGGGGTTGTAACATAATCCCCTCTGATTTTCATTTGTCTGTTCCCCGCTTTGGACTATAGCCACTGCAGAACAAATAAACCTCTGTGAGACAAATGCACAGCACTAAAGAAACAGACAGTTTTTCTGATGTCTGCATGCAGTTTTATATGCCTACAGAGACAGGCAGTTAAACCCTCAACACATACAATCCTCCTGAATGTACTTCTGAAGTATCGCTATCTCTACTGGAAAGCAATCAAGGGTTTCATTTCAAAATGAATACTCCACAGAAGAATGAAAATTGGACCTCTATCCAAGCCATAAAGGGAATCAAATGATCCTTTATTTTCTTTTCCAAATTGCAAATTTGCAGTTTCATCCCCAAACCGTTAAAACTGCAGGAATAAGAACATCTGCTAGCTCAGTGAACCACCTGAGTAACTTTTTCCAGCCTAACTTCTAACTGTAACAACTTGCTATCAAACTGCCAAATATACAGTGCTCATTTCTTTCTGTGAATCCAGCTGTCATTTTTCCCCAAAAGCCTTCTCAGTACCAACTCTTTCAGTGCCAAAAACTTTTCACAGATATACATAATTTTGCAAAACACATATGCTCTATGTATGGCACATGAAGTCAATTAACAAGTTTACTTACTGAATTAAAAGATGACACACTACAGTAAAACAAAACTCTTTTGGAGACAGCAAACACATTAACCTTCTCCTCCCTACTACACGATACTCTCACAAGCAATTTTAAGGAGTTTTGAAGTCAGTGTACATTCTGAAGACCCCAGAAGATCTTTCACACTTATCTCTCCATGGCAGCTTTCAGCCTATAATCCCCACGAAGTTTCTGATCACTAGCACATAGTGATAAACCTAAGACACATTCAATTTGCAGAAGTCAACAGGCAGAAGACATGCACTAGGGAAAAATATATTAAATAAAAAAGAAAGAATCAGTACAAAATAAAAACACATACCTTTTAACTGATCAGCTACCACACTCTGACCAACTCGTTCAATCACCTTTCCATCCTCCATTTCGTAACGGTCATCCAAATATTTTGCAGTAGCTTCTGAAATATGGACTTTTCCAGCCACCCCCAGCTGTTCCATTAGATTGGCCAAATTGACATCATTGGACCACACATCAAACTTGAATCTCCTCATTCCCAAAATGCCACACAGGACTGTCCCAGTATGAACACCGACTCTCATGTTCACCATTTCTTTTTTCTCTTGGCAAAATTGCTCAATAGCTTTAATCATACCTAAGCCCATCTCGATGCAGCAGTAAGCATGATCCGCCCGAGGCTCTGGACAACCAGCTACGCAGTAGTAACAGTCTCCCAAAGTGCTTATCTTCTCACATTTAGTGTCCTCGCACAGCCGGTCGAAACGGCCAAACAGATCGTTCAGAAGTCCCACCAGAGCATGGGCAGATTTATTTGCACTCATTTTAGTGAAGCCAACAATATCCGCAAACAAAATGCTCACTTGTTCTATCTGCTGCATTTTAAAAGGACGGAATATTATGGGGGTTTTCTGTATGGAGGGCTTCTTCTTCCTGTTTTTGGGGCTTGAGGTGGAGTGACGTTTGACAGAGTTTTCACTTTCATCATCCCCCTGTTTCATTAAGTCATCAGCTATTATTCTTGGCATAACTGAGTGAATCATCCTCTCTTTCAGGGCTTTTTCCACTTCCAAGTCTTTTCCATGCATGATTGATTGCCCCACTTTCAGGAATGTGCTTCTTGATCTGACTTCGGACATGATAAATAGATGAATACCGATCGCATGGATGCAGATGTGAAGGAAGGCTTTGCTCAACAATTCCCAGTAAACTGCACCGGCTCCAAGAGGTGTAAAACAGTTTTCATCACGGAAGTGATACCCAAAGGTCTCGAAGAGGACTGAGTAAGAGAGTCCCAGAAACAAGCTTAAATACAAGGGCAAGTGCATCACTGTGTAAAGCAACAAGAGCACTTCAATACACATAGAAAAACTGCCTACTTGAGAAAGGCAAGTGTCTGTGGGATTTGCTGGGGGAGTCTGGTTGGACATGTCACCACTTCCTGAGATAGGTGTCAGAACCTGGAACTGCGGAGCGAGAGTCAAAGCAAAAACCAGGAGGGTGAGCGTCAGTGAAGTCCACACATAATGGCGGGCGTAAGTCTTGGTGAAGGTGAACATAAAAAACACTACACATACCAAGAGGAAGCACAGAGCTGGCACCATGAAAACAATCAGTTTCTCTTTCATGTGTATGCCAAAGTAGATACCCCAGAGCAGACAGGCCACGCCGATGTAGAAGAGGGCATAGCGAAACCTGCGCTGGGTCTGCGGGAAGCACCGCTCCATACAAGCCTCTTCCAGGTTGTTGGAGTCGAACTTGGGGTTCCACCATTTGGAGGAGGCCCTCTCGAAGAGCTGCGGCAGCTTCTTCTGCCGGCGCAGGCCGCCGCCGCCGCCGCCCCCTCCGGCTGCCCGCCGGGCGCCCCCCGACTCGCCCGAGCTGCAGCTGGACGAGATGCTGTACTTGCAGTGCTTGGCCGAGGAGCAGCCGTGGTGCTGCTTGGGGTTGATTTTCACCGTCACGCTGTTGCTGTCTCCGCTGGAGTCGCAGCTCACCTCGGTGCTGTGGTGATGCAGCAGCTGCTGGTGCGGTGGGGAAGCCAT
Source organism: Apteryx rowi (assembly GCF_003343035.1). Classification (NCBI taxonomy): domain Eukaryota; kingdom Metazoa; phylum Chordata; class Aves; order Apterygiformes; family Apterygidae; genus Apteryx; species Apteryx rowi. The sequence continues at coordinate 601,278 of NW_020448586.1, forward strand.
GTTGTCAATTCCTCCTTAGGAGCTTTTGAGGAGTTGGCTCGCTCGGGCTCGGGGAG
>NW_020448586.1:602505-663652 GCF_003343035.1 Apteryx rowi
CCCCCCGGTGCTGGCGCTGCCGCGAGCGCGCCGCCTTACGCGCGTGGGCCGCGGCGTGGGTGCCCGCGCCCACCCGCTCCCTGCCGCGCCGCGGCGGCTTATGAAGCCCCGTTTGCCCGAAGAGGAGAAAAGAGAAATGCCACCCTTGGCAATGCTTATATTTGCCATGCGCAAACAAAATGCGGCCCGACAAACAATTTAACCTTTCCACATCCTCACCGAGTCCTCTGGAAAGCCGGACACTTTTTTCCCCCTCTCCTTTCCCTGTCTTCACTTGTTTATAACCGACGCTCTCTCACGTGCCGTTCCCTGAATTTTATTATCTCTTCCTCCCAGGCGGCTCCTATCTTTCCCTCTTTCACAAGGTTTCCTTCTGCCTCGCCATACTTTCTGCGGCTTGTTCCCCTCTTTTTTCCCTTCCTGCTCCCTTTCCTAGCCCAGGCCCCACTGGTGCGTCTCGCTGCCTGAATCCCACTTACCTTTCTCCAAGCTAGTCTTTCCCAGCTGTCTGCCTCCGTTCAGAGAACCTTCTTAGCCCAACGCCAAGTCCCTTGTCTTCTTAAGAGGACATCATTCAGGAAAATGCCCTTGTTTTTTAAATGCTAATAAAAAACATATTACCACACAGATATTGAAACCAAAGCTTGTATTTTTTCTCTATTTCCTTTGTAATGTTATTGGTCACTGTGCGATAACGGGCTGTAAAGCTGGGGGGGGGGGGAGTTTGGGTAAAAAATTGCATTTTCTGAAGTCCCTAGAGACCAAAATAATCTGTAATAAAAGAAGTCCAATCAATAATAACAATTTCTTTGGCTTTGCTGTAACGTAACTGTCTCTGATTTCAACTAATAGCTCAGCTGATCAATATTTTATTGGGAGTGCTGCTTGTCAGGAAGAAAGCGCTCCCTTAGCTGACCGTGCAGAAAGGCAGGAGGGCCTCCGGGGCTGGCCTATTAATTGATAAATTTACCAAGACTTCTTTGCAGCCTTTTTATTGATTCAGATATATGTGCTTCAAGAGGCGTTTTTTACTTCAGAGAGGAAGATGAATTTATTTAAGCTAGAGGCCAACACCTTCAAAGTTATTGTAGAGACTGATCGGAAAAGGGCAAAATGCTTTTTACCTCAGAGGCATAGAATTAAGGTGAAACTACTTAACTTCTTCCCTGCCTTTGTGGAAAAGCAGATAAATGGAATAGGAATGCCTGATTTTTTAACATTATTGTATAAGCCTGTAAGAGTTATGCTGTTGCAGAGACAGGGTGATTTGAACTTTGAGGTGTAAGCAGTACTGAAATTCAAGCATAACGGATAGGCAGGAAATAAATAAAACGTGGGTTATCTAGTATGTAGCAAAAGATGAGGCCCCTTGACTTTATTACTGAAACCTGCTTGGGTAGGCATCAATTCGATTTTGAAGAATTTCGAAAACGCAGCTGCAGGAGCATACCTTCCTTCAGACCAAAACCGGAGGGAGGCCGCCAAGCTTTGGGCTGTGCGTGTTTAGCAGTAAATGAACGAGCAGGAGGAGGCGGCTCGGGCACGTGTGTGCGCGCGCAGAGCTCCCCTGCGTGCGCGCGTTCACGCCATCGCGGGAGAAGCGGTTCATGCCTGCAGTTGCTGTTGGCACGTGGGTGCGGGAGAGGGAGGATGAGCAGAAGCAGTGCTCGGACCGGCTGGGAAGCAACAAAAACGTGTCTTGTTCCCCCCGTGCTCAATAAAGCAGGACTTTGTGTGTTAGAAGAAGCAGGATCACATCAAAGCTACTGACTGCATCACCAAAGTTACTGACTGCATCACAAGTTTTCGCTGGAGTAACCCACATGACTCCAAATTTTGTCTAGCTACGAGTCAGAGACTGCTTTTGATCTCCAATAATGAAGCGGGCTCCTCTTTCCTGGCTTTAGCCTACTGCTTTGACAGACACTGAAATGAAGCTGGAGGAGGCATCTGACTTGCCAAAACCCTAATTTGGCAAGCTTCGGATCCCAGCTTTTAGCCCGTTCAGGATCCTTTCTCCCCTGAGGGAGCTCCCGGCAGGCTCACTGCCTGCTGTCTCCCRCTGTGCTCCTCCTTGCGATCTTCTGGGTGAAACAGGGCAGTAAGTTAGTGCTACCACCTCCCCAAACCAAACCTGTCTGGGGTTCATAACGTGAAAGCAGAGCTGCTAACAACTGCATTACTGTGAAGTGCCACGCTGTGGCTGCTCACCAGCCCGGCCATTCCCCAGCTTCTTTTGTTGTTATCAAATTCTATTTATAATGGCAACGTACACTACGTATGCAGAGGGGGAGACCTGAGAGCCTGTGTTTGCTAGCTCTGTACTGCCTGAGAGAAAGCTGGTGCTGCACCCCAAAAACCTGCGTTTCAAGATCAGTTCTTATGTCATTTTTCACTCCGCTTTTATCATGAAAATTTTTCCCTGTTGAATTTCAGCAGCAGCTTAAATATATGTAAGCAGGAATCAAGAAATGCCAATGGTGCTTATTACTTATTTCAAGTATTTGGGTAAAATTTGTCTTAAAGGGCAAAGAGTGGTTCAAAGTCATATCTGTTATTTTCCCCTCGGTTTTCTGTTTTGTTTCCAGGAGGACTTTAATGCTGTGGAATATAATACAGTTAGTGCATCCCTCTAAACCAGTGTCCTAGTCTGTAGCATCCTTTACGGAAGAAGCCTCTTCTTGGCAACCGAAGTTAGCACATCTTGATACAGCTAGAAGCTCAGTATTGATTTTGAGTCCGGTATGAATTTCAGTGTCTGGTAGTTCTGTAATGAATCCTGGCTGCCCTTCCAAAACACACTGCGACTGGTTTCCTTTCTCAGAGCCTGCCTCGGAGGAAATACTTTACAGTGCAATAGCTAAGGCAAACGCATATTCCACTTGCACATTTATTTTAAATCACGCTGCTAAATATTTAGTCTATAGAATTGGATTTGCCTTTTTGGAGGCACAGCTTTCTCCACTCTTCCGATTAGCTTTTGTTTGACATTCATAATATTGCCCTTCACCAGTTTTCTGATGGAGAAGCATGAAACCATTTAGTGGGGGGTTTCTGAAAGTGCGGCAACCCACATGATCCTTTTTTAGACTTTGCAGGCTGCCTTCATGAGGCAGAACTTGGTCCATTTAAAGAATATAAGACAGGAACTGCTGGCTAGAATAGCAGAGAAATATTCTAATGCCTGGTTATTCGATGTAGCTGGGGAGAAGGAATGCTATTTAGAAGTTTATGGCTTTTATTGTATGTCGACTAAGCAAAACTTACAACCTGAAAGAAAAAAGTGGCATAGATGTCACAGATGGAGAGCGTTCATCCTGTCTGGCTCTGGATACAGCATAAATGTTGGAGGAAAATACATTAAAAACCTGTTTATACATCCAGAGGCAGCAAGATTTAAGGGAGACACTGCAAATGCCCCGTTCCCTACTTCCTTACTTTGATAGGCAGCAGGATCTCGCTTTCTGACAAACTTCTGCTTCTGCATGCTTGCCAGCTGGCCTGGCGTTTGTCCTGAGCTTTGGGCTGAATCCGGATAATCTCCAAGTAAAAGAACTCATGTTTTCATTATGAAAATAACTTCTCTGACTTCCGTTCTCAAACTAACACATAAACATTAGAAAATATTTTGGAAGACCATTACTCCTCCATGCGTTTTAAATTCAGAGAAATGATGATATGTATTTCATGGTATTTATTTCACATTTATGTAAAAGAAGAGCCCAAGGATTACCTTTGGCATCTTTTCCATATGAAGCGAAGGAAGCTGAGTGAGTGGTGTGTTCTTCTTATTTTCTCAAGGTGGCTGGGATTTTTTAATTGCATTCTGCAGTTTCATCCTTCTGAAATTGTGGTTCAAATTAAAATTTTCAGATTCAGTTCATATTCCTGACACAATTTTGTGTCCCAAGTGAGAGGCACAGATGAAATAAGCAAGTAAAGCAATAGAAGATCTTTTTATGTGACTTGTGCCTCAAGAGAGAGGATAAAACCTTGCCCACCTGAGTGGCTCCTACAGGACCAGGATTTTACTTGCCGGCTTTATGGTTGCCTCATTCAAGTGGCCTCCTAAACTGAAAGCAATGCAGATAATGCCACTTTTTTGGCAAAATGTCTGCCACCAGGAGGTGATTTCACACAAATATACATTTCTGGAAGATGAAGACAAACTTTAAAATTTATTGCTTATTCCATTCATAATGAGAAGTTCTCCTGACTTGCCAAGCTGCTGAATCAGCTTGGGCACCTCACCCTTGAGTCAGCAAAGACTGAAATAGAAACTTGCTCCATTTCCGAGCAAGGGAAGTAACGCTGTTGCCTGCAAATACAGCCACATCTAATATGTTTTTATAACTACAGCTCCTCAGCGGAGGAACTTTGATGCTGGGAGGAACTTTGATGCCAGTTCTCTTCTTTATTTTATTTTACTTTTTACTGTCACTTTCTTACTTGCAACAGGAATGTTAAGATTGGTAGGAGTGGAGGGTGAATGGAAATGTTCGGGTGTGGAAGCACTGAGGAACGAACAACAGGAGAAGGACTGCACAAACGGCAGGCTCTGGTGGCACTTAGATTAGCCAAGCATCGAGATCCCAGTGCATGTCCTTGCAGCATCTTGGGACATCCAGATCAGGGAAACAAAGGACAGCCTTAACGAAGGGACAGACTGTGATCCGACTAAAACAATGACCTAAGCCATTAAGATAAGATGACAAGAAGACAGAGGGCAGGGTGGGAGCCATGAAACAGCCAGACAGGAAGACAGAGAAGAGTGAGCAAAGCCTAGTGAGTGGGACACAATGGAGAGACAAAAAAAAAATCACAATCATTGTCCCCCTAACAGGTACGAAAAGGCAAACCCAAAATCAGTATATGGCCATCTATCTAAGATGAACCCAGGAAGGTTTGTGAGGAGGACCCCACAACGGGTGTCCCTTGTCCCTCGTGTCATGAGAAGGATCCTGGGCAGACCCCCAGTACAAGCATTTTGGTGCCTGTTGGCTGGATAGACTACTTGGACACATACCTCTAAACGCTTATGAGTGTGAATGAGTGAGATGGCTTTTGTCTCAGGTTTCTTTAAGGCACCTCCTGTAACATCTTGCACTGAGGTTTGCCACATTGGTGCTACAATGTTGCAACATTATTTCCTACAAGGATGGCACCAGATTCCTGTAAAATGACTGCTGATTTAAAAAAATGACGCTCCCCCGGAAAGTTTTGCGATTAACCTCAGCGCTCAACTCTGATTTGGCAATGGATGGAAAGCTTGCGGCTAGAGTTCCCCTTTCCATAATTCCCAAATGGGTCTTTTTAAAAGAAAATTATGACACAGGAAAAGATATAACAATATTTTGCACAGCTACCGAGATGTTAATCCAAGAATCCTAAAGTAGAGTTAAGTTGCTCTCACTGCCATGCCATGACTCCGCTTTCTAGTACAACATAAAATAGCTAAAAACAGTGAAAATGACCAAGCATTGCAGTCAAATAGTGGGAAGTCATGTTGTAAAGTCGTCAGCAGGACTTCCATGAGTAGGTGGAAGATAGTGAAAAGGCATATAAAAATAGTCTGTATGTGATGTAAATTGTGGTAGGAGTTTCTATGGCTCCAAGTCAGGCCAATAAGTAGAAAAATAATGATAGTGTTAATTGACCTGTTTTTCCCTTTGCAGGTTGCTCAGCTCAAAATTGATCTTGCAGATGTATCATCAGTAATTTTTAGCATACTACAAACAGAAGACCCTTAAAAATAAAATTTCACAAGACTGTAAAGCAGACACCTGTTGCATGCCACCTTTCCCAAGAATAATCTTAGTTCTTCCCTTCATTCATATTGTAGGCTAATCTCACAGTCTTCTGGTCCAAGCAAATRTCTACTGCAGATGCTTTGGTTAAAAGTCTTCTGAACTGGCTTTACCTTCCATAAAGAGCAGGCAATTGTGGCAAACAAAAATACCAGCAACCCTTTTTGAACGCTGAGCAAATGAGATGTCCGACCATTACTAAACTAAGGGGAAAAAAATCTCTTTGCCTTAGGGAAAGTCCCGATGCATTTTACCTTCTCTGGAAGCTTTACCTCCATCTCCCCTAAAAGAAGGGTTGGATGCCACAGGCTGTCCTGCGCTGCGGTGCTGTCTGCTCCCCTCTGCTTTTAAAGATCTTGCACATATTCTCTTTTACCTGTGTTACATCAGAGGTTGTGTGATCCTGCAAAATAAGGTCTATGAAGCCAACTCTATACAGAAACAGAAAGTAAAGACTTTCTGTTTTCGCAGCTGACTCTTTTAGACAACCTGTCTTCATAGTGCAGTTTCAGTGGGAAGAACCAAAAGGACAAGCGAAGTCTCTTTTACAGGAACTGCAAAAGGACCCTCAGAACATTTGTCTGAACTATTCATATAATCTTACAGGCAAGTTTTCACTTACGGTGATGCATGGTACAGGATTTTCCAGCATAACTGCAGAGGAATCAATAGAGATTTAAAGGAATTGACATTTGTGCAATGTGTGTGAACATTGCAATGTGTAACTTAACTTTATCGTTTTCTGATTTGTGCAACAGTCCAGTTGCAGATTGCAACACATTTTCTATTTGGTGTTTTGGATTATTCAAATGAAAAGAGGTGGGGATGAGAGTTTACGCACAGGTTTATGCAATCGTCTTTTGTACACCGCACAGGTTTTGAAGTAAGCCCTGCTGCAAATCCATAGAAAATTCTGGCTTTGGAATTGTAGAGCTGTGTAATATACAGCAGCGAGTGCTTCAGGGAATTACACAACTTAAAACTTCGTAAAACATTTGCTATGCATGTACCACGCCCTTTCTAAATTTTGGGCTTTGAGGACAAGAGAATTGCCGTGGCGTTTTGGAGACTTGGTCCCTGGTCTCGTCTGATATGCGCTAGGAAGACAACACTGCGTACTGCTGGGCTGGAAGCGGGTATGGCGACAGCCGTTATTGTCTATGAGATAAGTGTTAGATTTGAAGAGGAGCAGAGCGTTCCTGACTGCAATGCATCTCTTAATAGCTTCACTCTCTCTTTCCTTGTCTCAGAATATCACACAGTATTTCAATCACAAATCTGTTATTCTGTGGCATGAGTGCCAGAATCATTAAAAAAACCCACACCACTTCTATAATATCAGATTTTTGGTGATTTTCTCTTTTGCCTGGAAAGGATAGAAGAGACCATTCTTCTGAGCTATATCTGAGATTTCACCCGGGTGGCTGTAACTGCTCTGCTGCCTAGGATGACCTGATGCTCTCTCCTCTACTCCAACCTGAGTAGATATGATCTGAGCAATTTAGCAACGATGTCTGATTTTAAAACATGAACTGGAAGGGGTTGAGAAAGTCTTGTTTCAATCTTCAGTTTGTCTTTAACATGATTTCTACACACTTGTGCTCTACGAGCTCAGAAAGGGCTACAGAGGAGGCCTTCAAACACAGGAAACAATAGTTATTTCAATGTATTGATGTGGTGGTAGGATTAAGACTTTGATGGAACAAGAGGACATTATACAGGGCAATTTGACCCCTATTATGTTAGTGTTGTGATTGAAATTGTGGTGGCCCAACACAATCCACTTTGATTCTACTGCTGTGTGATATATTTTACATTTGCATTTATTAAAATTTGTTTCATTCTAAACTGGTCACTGCTGCACTTTATACTTGCTGGCTTAAAGTTTTTATTTACAAAGAAAAAAACTATGTTAAGAGATCATTGTTGGGGCTACTTAAAAAAATAGAAAAAGAAGATATTATTTTAGCATTTTGACAATATTAGCTTAGTATCCTCCACTTAGTAACAATTGCAAAAAGCTGCAGAATTAAAATGAGGCATACCATAGTCTCAGACAAATGAAAGCATTTAGCTTGCCTCAGGAAGAAAAAAAGCCAATATACGAATACACCAGAAAATAACTGCTTTTATATTCTTCTTAAATATAACCCCATGTTCCTCTTCTCTTAAAGGCTGATATGTGAAATGAATATGACCAATGACCCAGCTGTAAATTGGGCTTTGCATCATGGCTGCGAAGAACTGGGAGCTTGGTCCCTTTCCTCTCTTTCTGAAAACAGCCCCTGGCACTTTCTGGAGCAAGTTGTTGCCCGTTAACATATTCCAGGGTTCATTTTCCAAATAGTATCCTTGGGGTGCTTGGTAATCTGTGTGTCTGTGTAATTTTTGCTGGGATATCAATGGACCTCGAGGGCAAAAAGCAGTAAATACCTTCCAGACAATTCTGTTTAAAACCGTGTGCGAACACAGGATTGTTACTAACCCCGCTCTGTTTCCAGGGAACAAGACAGGAAGAAAATGTTGCTCAAAACACAAATGCATAGGACTTTGACAGAGATTGCTATCTCGTCTCCTAGTCATTTTTACTTATGTTGCTGCCCTGACAACTGCAGTATATTATGGAAATAAAATGTGAAGTCACCCACGTCTGGGTTCTGCTATTTCTGGACTAGACAAATACATTAAATACCTCTTGATGGAGGTAAGAGAAAATGTGTACTTTTACAGCCTAGGACAAATATCAAGTCTGTTGTACCGAAAAAAACAGCAAATGTTTGATAAAAAGGTGAGCTGAGGGCAAAAAAAAAAAAAGCATATGGAATAATGAAAGATGGAATGACAGATGATACAGTGCAGCATCCCATCAGGATTGGGGAATGGGGCCTTCATCCTTCTTAGAACAGGGAATCTTCTTGAATGGGGTAACGGGAGTGCCGATAGTCACACCTGATAAGCTAAAACAAAATAAGCCTGAACCAGAAGCCCTCATGCTTGAACTCATGCATGAACTAACCTCGAACTGGTACCTCGAACTGGGTGAGTTATTTGCTGAAGKAAAACCGGTACAGACCACGTTGCCTGCCGTGTTACTAGGTGTGACCCATCTTGTTACCACACGCCTGAACCAGTCCCACGTCTTATCTAGTAATTTGGTAAACTGTTTCCTAAAACCGCTCTGAAGACCAGACGAGGAACAAGTGCGTGCAGAGGCTGGAGTTGCCTCACAGTATTTCTTCGGTGCAAACAAACAAACAGATTGTGCATCAAAACAGCTCAGTTATTAAAATTAAATTCCCAGGGGCCTGGAGAACATGTTCCTGAAGAAGGTACAAAGTTAAAGCACTGGCTGAAAATATTCTAAAGTTATTCCATCTTCTTCCAAGTGATATTTCAACATGTAGCAATAACAACCTCTATCTCTTCCCAGGCAGTTCCCCTAGTAATAAGGGGGTCCTATGTGAATACCACCGAAGCGTGTTACATATTGTGGTGAAAAACTGTAGTGGTTTCAGGAGACACAGCCACACATCCGTGGAGAGAGAAAAGGCTCCGGCAATAAGGCAGGAAAGTGGGGGTTGAGTTAATCCCGTAGAAAAGCAGATTTATTGTGCTAAGTGGCTTTTTCCTGTCTCCTGATTTCTCCTTTTTTACCATCCTTATTTCAGTTCCTTCCTCAGTTTTGGCTCTGTGGAAGAGCAGTGAAGACTTTCTGTTCCTCTTCCGCAGTCGTTCACTTTCAGGTAACACACATTTATTACATCCCATCTTATTAAATCCCAGCTGTGCGAAGCATGAAGATTTCCATGTTTTATTTTCAAGGTAAGAGTCTCTCTGCTGTAATGTCATTAGGAGAGAAGGACCAGGAGGAAACTGTGTTTCCATGAACTTCCCGGTTAATAGAACAAAAAATATTTACATTTATGTAGATTATGCTATGCATTTCATCACTTCCATCTTTGCCACTTCTACACAGGCGTCTGGTAGGGAGCTCAGACAGCAAGGCAAAGACATCTACAGCTGCCTATGAATGTGCCCCCCAATTTTGTTTCTTAATCTCTCATGCTGAAGGACTGTTTCCAAGAAAAAGCAGGCAGATGATGGCTACGACTGGACCATACGCGTGAGAAAAATGCCAGCAGAATAACATAAACAGGAAGGCCACAGGCCACCTTATTTCATAGCCTGAACTATTTAGACTCCTGATTAGGGATTTGTCCTTAATCTGCGTCTCTTGCTTTCTTTTGTTGCAGCACGAGGAATGTGAGTGCCACATTGCTTGAGATTTGGTTTGTCTTGGATTGACGTGTTTATTTTTACCAGATTTTTCATGCTCTCCTGCCTTGTCTATACCGCAAGACTGGTTAGACTGGGAGGCAGAGTTCATCACTTTGGTATAACATCAAACTTCTTCTTTAAAGCAAGAAATGTGGACAGTGCCCTCAGAAACACAATCATCTTCCTAGCTGCAGCCAGTCTGAGAAGCAGCCCATGGCCAATCTCCTTCCTCTAAAAGAGGAGGGTCCTTCATTAACCAAACACGACTCAATGCCAGGCAGTGACCGAGGCTTGTTGCTGCCTTAACTTTCCCAACAAGGCAACATATGGCAGCAATAACTTACCATCACTGACGGATAGGTAATTTTTTCTTCAACAGAGGAGAGCTTAAAGTGATCTCTGCCTGAAGCTCTGCTCCTTTGCTAGAGCCAATCCTAGAAAGTTATAACAGGTTGACGCACAGAGTTTTTGACAATTTCCAGTGCCAAAAAGTCTTTTAAATGAGTCCCTTCACACAGAGGACATAATGCATTAAACTGATAAGAACAGATCCTACTAGGAAGCGATGTGGCCTTGCTCTTCCCTCTGCAGCAGCGTAGCCTGTACCCACCACAGCACAAGGGTAGAGTGGGRGTTCAGCAACCTGCTGCTCCCTTGTAAAGCCATCCGTGGAAGTGGGCAGACAACTGTGCTCAGGAGGCTTTTTGGCATGGGATAGCCTGTCTGGGAGCTAAAAAAYTCCACATGTCCCTTGTATGAACAAGCACAAGACACGTGCCGAGTCGTGGCAGGCGCTAGAGGAAAGGCTACGAGTCCTTGCTCAGGGTGCTCACCAGCTGACTTCATTAGTCTGCTTCAGTAAATAGCTGGTTGTACAGAATAGGCTTGAGGACAAGCCAGTCCTGGGATTTAGAGATTTACATGTTTGTCCAGCTCTCTGCCATGGCAGAAGAAAATAAAATGTCCAAGATCTGACCTGTTTCTGCGTCTTTTTCCTTGCAGCCAGGGATTTCTTCCAGTGTGGCGGTGTGGGGCCTTAGCGCACTTGCTGAAAGGCTTGCCCTTGTATTTTAATCATCTTGATCCTCACGTCATCCGTGCTGTGCTCCAGCAGGATCGCTGCTTTGGCTAGCTCTGTTATCAGGCCATCCCAAAGGCTTAGGATCGACTCATGTGATGGAGGATGCGAGGGACTGGCAACAGCCACTGTATGAGCTGATTTCATAAAATGGTGATTTGTTGAAAACATAACTTGCGTTAACCTAGAAATCAGAAATCCCTCTGGGCTCTGCTCTCACTAGTCCTCCAGAAATGCGGGAAGGGAGATTGCAGGCTGTGCATTCGTGGCCTGAAAGCCAGACTGCCGGGCTCTCCAGCTGCAGGGAGCGAGCATGCGAGCTGAGCATCTCCCGAAACGCAGCAGGCTGGGGCGCAGCGTCCCAGCTGCACCTGAAATGCAGCTTCATTCTGCTCTAATGCTGGCATTTAAATTACATATTAGGCTTAAAAATGATCRTCCCATTTATATGAATAAAGGATGCTCACAATCCCTACAGATACTGCATCAACGTCAGGCTGAAGCCCATGCAACTGCCGTGAGGCATCTTGGGCTGAATGTGCTTCTGCTTTGGGTCCTTCTCAAAACGAAAGCAAATTTACACTGTCAAACACTACATTCCAAAATAGGTCAGTTCTTAAAACTCTTAAATTTAACAGAAAATAAGTGGATACAGAGCTCAAGAAACTTCTTAGTAAGCTGCATAGGTTCTATTTAGTGTCTTTGCAATGTAGTGAAGGTTTAAGAAGTTTTCCAAATAAGTTAAGTGCATCAATTTATTAGCAAATGCAGCCACATCTGCCTGACTGTAGTGTTTAAGGGCTACTGTGTATAGCAAATGAATAATAATTATCTTTAACTTTATTTACACTATAGATTTCAGTGTTAAGCTAGCTGTGTGTTAAAAAAGGCAGAATATACTCAGTGGGAAATGCAATTTTGAAGCCTAACAACTTAAAAACAGCTGGAAAGTTTTTGCTTAGACTTCCTGGGGAGAAAAATCACCTTTGGCTTAACAAAACATGAAGTATTTCAAACCCACAGTAGAAGTTTTTCAAGAAAGTTAGGACTAATGAAAATGGAGGATTATAACTGTTTTGCAATCTTTGGCCTCAATCCTGCAGACACTTTCACACATGCTTAACTTTATGCATGTGGTTAGTTTTGCTGACCTGAATGGGATTATTTACATGTGTAAAATTAAGTGCATGTGTAAGTGTTTACAGAATGGGATTTTAACTATAGCATTTGTTACAAAAAAAGACATTATATCAAGATCTTTATATTTGGCTCATCGTGATTCTTTATCCTGAGAAAAACAAAGCCTAGAAATTCAGGAATTAAGATTCCTGAGACAGTCTGAAACCTGCTCTCTTGTGTGAATGGGATCTTTTGTTGTATCAGGTCAGAGCGTTGTGCAACGAGGGAGACTTATTTAGCAGCTATTAAAAAACCCACCTTCAAATAGTTTGACTCTCTTGTTCATAAGAGGATATTGTCTGCATTTCTTTCCTCTTTCCAAAGTATGTCAAGGCTAAAGGCTAAAAAAAAAGTCTGTTTAGCCATCAGCTGAAAGCAAAAGGTTCCCCTTTGCTGATGGAAGGCAACTACTCAAATTTTGTTAGATCATAGGAGTGTATTCTACCTGCCATGAAGCAACATGTCGAAAAACTCTGGAACGGTAATAAATCACCTCTGCAACTGTAGCTCTAGCATTTATCAGCTTGTTTCCATGCGCAAACCAAACTGCCATTAAGCTGACTCACATTTTGGCATTTTGTGTTTATATACAAAATGACAATGTTTGCAAGCAATGGAAGAAAAAAAAGTAGCTCCACAGCACCGGGAACTGTGCAAAATCTTTCCTTTCTCCGTTGTGGTTTTTTTTTTTCCTCCTTTCTTTTTTTCCTCCAGTGACTCTAGTGAAGTTCCTCCACTGCAATAGCAAAGCCCAACGGTGTTGCATAAAACACAAGTCTGGTGCAGGAAGAAAACATGCCGTCTTCGTGTCGTGCAGCTCTAAATGGAACCACAGCAGTCCCAGCAATTCAGCATTCGGCCTCACATAGCTATTGCTGGCCCTGAGCCTTCACCGTCTGCCTTTTCCCCATCCAACCAGGAGCCTACGATGCCACAGACCCCCAGTCCCAGATCCACCCCAATTTTGGCACACCTGGTTGGCTGCACAGCTCATCCCGTCCGTCCTGCTCCCGTGATTGAACCCACGTGATGCTGCCAGCCTCCTTTGGGATGCCAGAACATCAGCTTTGGCTCCATGCTGCTCTCTCAGGACACTTTTTACACCATCTTTATCACACAAGGTCCAAATCAACTCTTCAAATGTGCGCTTAAACCTATATCTTAATGTACTATTTACTTTAAAGGTACTATTCCCAGCACCAATATCTTATTTTCTCCAGGGTTTATTTTTACATGCTGAGCCTCTATCTCCAACTTCTTCATTCTGAATCTTTTCTTATCTTTTTTTGCTTTTCCTAAGACACCAAGGCAATGTTAACAGTTTAAAGAGCGAGTTGTTTTCTGTCACACTGTGTCTGTAACTTGGTTACTGGGACACCTGTAGAAACCACAAAGCCACAATTGGGATTTTGGAGGAACAAGGTGAACGGTCTCAYGCTCGCCGGCTAACAGGTCTCGGGTCTGCGTGGTTCACCATGAAGGCCTGGGTTGCTCTGCACGTGGCAAACTCGCCCTGGCCAGTGCCCCTGCTGGGGCGAGCACAGCTTGTACCTCCCGCGTGACATTAGTCTCTGCAGTCGATGGCCATTACAACGCCGCGGGAAAAAGCCCTCATGGCTCCGCTCGGGATGGTGGGGCTGGAGCGGATCGATAGCGATCAGTCGCTTCCCCGCTCCGCAGTGCGTCGCTGCAGCAGCAGAGATTGAGCAGATGTGAGGGCACGCGGTCACGATGAAAACCCTTCCCGGGATCCTCTCTAAGCAGGAAAGAGCGAGACAGTTGCTCATTCGGTTACTCACCTGCCTCTACTTCAGCTTGCTGTTGCTCCGACCTGCCTCTCCTTGCCTTCCCTTGGTTTTAGCTGCTGCCTCTGTCCTCCCAGGTCATGGCAGCCCTGGTTGTCACTGGAGGGAGGCAAAGGAGGGTCCCCCTGCAGCACCCATCAACGCGGCTCCTCTTCTGCGGCTGGCAAAGGCTGAACGCCCCCATCYCCACGGCCCACCCCGCGAGCGCTACCTCCTGCTTTTCCAGGGGAGACCCGAATCCAGAACAAGCCTGGCTGATATCGTCACAGGAAAACACTGTCAGGGTACGGTCGCCACCGGTTCGGGATGCGAAGAAACGCTCTGGTTTCCCTTGGTGAGCTCATCCCCCCGCATAGCCCCACGGCGGGCGGCAGGGCTGCACCCGGCCCCGCAGGAGCGATGCCTGGGGCTGATTTTTGGGGAAGTGCTTTCTAGGACAGCTGAGCCGTCTGCGTCGCGGCTCTGCTCTGCGCAGCGTCGCACGTTGCCGGAYGGCAGAGCTCGCCCCCGCGCTCCCGCGGCCATCGCCTCCCCGCTCTGCGGCTTCCTTGCTCAGCGCCGGGCTTTCCCGGGAGGCCACGGCCAGCACTTTCTCCCACCAGATGAGGTCATTCGCGATTGGCTTAAGCAGGAACAGGCTCAAACTACTGAAAATCCCATCCACGTTTGCTACAAAGCGGAAACAAGTCATTAAACGCAGCTTAGGCAGGTACGGAGAGCACCCACCACCTGGCAGAGCCACGGACTGAGGCACCTTTTTGTTTTCCACCGATAATTTCTGATCAATACTGCGAGGCAAGGGGCGCTTCGGTTTTACTATGGCGCACTATGCTTGTGCRCCCAGCTCTGCTGACAAGTCCTCCATGCAGCAGTTTTTCCTTTGGCTGCACTTTAGCAATTGGCTTACCCTTGCTTGCAGATTGCACCCTGCCTAGGGGCAGATTACAGCCTGTCCTTAAAAAGACATGGTTTGCCTTATAGAGATTCAACAACGATATATTTACCTGGCATTGAGCCCCAGGAAGATGACTTGTATCTCATCCTATAGAGAGCATCCTGAGCGAAAGCTTTATATGTAGCTGGTGCATAGTCAGCCCATCCCTGTAGTCAGTAACCCTGCTTCGGGGAGCTTCCTCGGTGCCCAAAATTGGCAGAAGCACAGTTTTGTCGTTTCAGGAAACTAATAAAAGAGGCTTCTTACGCGCCCTGTTGTCCGTGTGGCACAGCCTTATTTACGACGTATTACTTCTACAGCATTGGCAGTGCGTCTGGCAAAGCGTAGGAGTCAAATATAGACAAGTCCCTGCTCCACCGAACTTAGTCAGCGGCACAGACAAGGTATAATGAAAACGTGTTGTTTTGCCTATTACTTCCCTTTTTTTCCTCTGGCTTAACAGTTTCCCATCTCCAGTGTTAGAAAATTTCAATGCGAGAGCGCAAAGGCCTGAAGAGAGTATCGTATTCAAGAGGTGACCCAGTACCTGGAGTACGTTGGCTCTGTAACACAGCCCTTATTTTGGCATGGGCTCAGCCTGCAGCTGCAGCTTACACAAAATTTCCATAGGTTACAATTGGTCAGAAGCAGCTGTGGCTCCTGCTGGCCTTTCCTCTCTTCTATACATAGCGCCGCAGCGTTCRGCCTGCTCCCAAACGCCACCGTCAGGAACAGCAAACAGGATTAAGGAGAAAAAGCGATGCAAGGGTCATGGGAAGAGGGAAAACAGAAAACACACCAGCCCCCCCAAAAGGAAATGGTAAAGGACAGATGTACTTGGAAAGCTAAAGGCACTTAGAGGATGCATTTATTCTTATTTCCTTCCACAACTGCACAATTGCGCTGTTTTTTTTAACAGCAGGTAGTACAAGAGCTGGGCTTCCAGCTAAAGACTTCTCTGTCCTGCGTAAAGGCACTGAATTAACAGTAGCAGCAGTTAATCGTAGCTACAGGGAACCATGCAACACTATTCAAAACATGTCTTGGAGTATATGGTTCATGTGTTCAACCATGTTAATTCTTGGCTCTAGGTGAGCGGCACTAGAAAGTAGCCAGGCAACAAGGGGTTTCCCCCTTGGGTTGAATTTAGAAATCCCAGTGGTGACTAAGAATATATGAGTGAAAATGCTGCTGCTGCTAGCTGCRTGGGGCAGGACATCCTGGAAAACCAGGGTGGTGCTCTGGCGAGCAGAGGRATTTAGTCACTTAAGTCACTTTATAAATGGCATTTAAGCTCCTAAGTCACGGATAAAAGCTGTGAATTCACCCAGAGTCACTAAATGCGGAAGCACCACCAGCAAAAAGCATGTTTGGTGATCCCATCCGCGTGCTGACRGCCACCCCGACGCCACGGGAGACCCACCTTCGCATGGCGCAGGACGCTGGCCATCCTGCTCTGCATCAGGGCCGATGCAACTGCTCTTTGTCCGCGTGGGGGGCTCTAAAYGCAGCTGCGACCCAGTGACCCAGTGGCCTGGCTGAACTGGGGCGCACGCAGCGCTGCAAAGACTGGCCGCAAGCAAAGAAATARTCCCGAGACAAGAACCGAACCAGGCCAGTTATATATTGACATTTCTAGACACCTGAATATAGAAAATGGAAGATCTCCATTAGATCACCCAGGCATGTTTCATTTTCTGTCAAAGCTATCTCAAACATTGCTCTTCTCTGTGTCCTGAACAGTCTCTGTGATAATTAAAGATTATACAATCTTAGCTGGAAGAGTAGAGTTCAGGCTTGCTGTGAAGTTGCTTTATTTTTCCATTATTACTACTGCTACTCCGTCTATTATTAGTAGTATTAATTGCTCCTTGCATATTTTGCATACACATGTTAGTATTTTGGAACAGCTAATTTTTGCATTCTGTAATAAATGCCCACTAACAAGCGCCTTATAAAAGCAGCAACTGAATGAAATAATCTGAAACAGAATGCTACTGTGTGATTGCTAATTATGAGCTATGCGGTAGGTTTTGGTTGCTGKGTTTAAGTGCACAAACTTCTGTACGATGCTCCCAGGTGCACGGCTATCTCATCTCCTGTTTTCGGGTGCTGGAGGAAGGAGAAAAGCTGAACATATAGGAGAGTGTGTTTCACATAATGACAGTTGGGTGGGACTTCACCTGAATTTACTACTAGCCTGTCTCCCTTCCTGCATGAGCTCTTCGTCTGCCTGGCCAAGAGACAGCGGTGCCGTGCTCTTGCGAGGATGACGCAGCCGTCTGAACCGGCTCGTGTTGCAGCATGCTGCTCAGGAGTCATTCCTTCTCTTTGGAGACTAATAGCAAATTCCCTCAATGTTACGAGAGAATAGTCTCTATGAAGAGGCCCCTCCCCGTACCAACGGTCTCCAAATTTATCTACAGGTGGGCTGAACTGCTGTAACCTTGAGTTCAAAAGCACTTTGCCAGCTCACGCCAGCTAACAGCTGGGCCTTTTGTTTCTGTTATTGGTCTCTAGTAGATCCCCTTTTCTGCGAATCCTCCTCTAAAGTGCAGTGCAGTGATTTTGTCCATGATGTAGTCCAACAGCAGCACAGATATCTGCTCTGGGGATCCATAGAGTCTTATCCTATAAAGGGAAAAATSAGTCCCGCCTCTCCTCTATCTTAAGAAAACCCTCCAGGGTCCTGGCCTCTACCGTGCACCTCCCTCTCACCTCTTCCCCTTGTCCCTTTTGCACCTTATTCCCTCCCACGGTGGTTGTGTTGTGATCTGTTTGAATTGTATGATCTTCAGGGCAAGGCTTATGTCTTTGCCTTAATGATTCAGTATCATGCACATATATGTTTTAGGCAAAACATATTGATTATTGGGCTCTTTGCAGAAGTGAACTGGCTGCAATGTTCAGCCTGGGTGATTTGAGTCCATGACACTGAACACAAATGTCAAAAGATTAACCCTGGAGCTCCTCCAGCCACGACTAGGAAAGTGAGTTATGACAAAAATCTGAGTCCAGTCCCTGCCAGGGGACCCTTAGAAAGCAATTGTCTGAAGACAGAGGATGGCCTCTTAGCAAGGCTGCCAGCTGTCCTCTGAGCTGCAGAAACCTGGAGTCCCAAAAAGGAGGGACTTGCACTTAAGGAATGTTTTGTTTGCTCTGGCGTCTGTAAACAGTCTGCTTGAGCAGGTCAGGCAAGCTGTAGACAACCAGCTGAGACTAGCTGCTTTTCTACTACATAGCTGTGACTGTTGACTTTGGTACAGCGGACGGTTCATAGGACAATTCAGGCTGGGATGACCTTGGGATGTTCTAGTCCAACCTCCTGCTCAAAGCGGGGTCAGCTGCAAGATCAGACCAGGTTGCTCAGGGCTTTATCCAGTTGGAGTTTAAAAGCCTCAAAGGACAGAGACTGTGTAACCTCACCAGGCAACCAGCACAACGCTTGACTTACCTCACGGGGTGGAAGCTTTTCTTTACATCCAGTTGCATTGGAGAAGCAACTTTGCACTGAATGAAATCCAGCTCCAGAACCATGCAGCGCAGTTCCACGCGTGCGTGTTTGGAGACCGTGCAATGGGGAGGACAGCAGCATCGGTCTTCCTCCTCCAGTCAAGCAGCTGAACCCCAAACCCCAGCTCCTTGGCAGTCCTGCTGTCCCAGGGTGCTTTGGGGAAGAGCTAGAGGAGATCACGGTTGCTGCTGCTTTTGCCAGGGGGCTGAACGCTGCATCAGCCAAAATCAAGGGGGAGGTGGTGAAGTCCTAGGTGTCCTCCAGCAGGTGCGAGTGTGGAGCCGGCTGCCAAGGCAGGAAGGAGGAGAGCTGGAGAAAGGAAAACACCAAGGATTTTCAGCAGTCTGAGCCCTCAGCTTTGGCTGAGARAGAACTGGAGCGAGCCAGGCAAGGGCTGAGCGCTCCAAATGTCCCAGGGAATTGGAAAGGCAGATTTTAGGGTCCGCTCTCAGTGGAAGTGAGCAGCTTCATAAACGTGCCACATCTTCAGGGAGCTCATGATTGCAGCATAGGCCATTTTTCAGGCATGCAGGTTTGTTAGAGTGGCRGGTAGGGGAGTTTTGGGCCCTAGCAGGTATGGGGTGTGCTCCCACACCATGCGAGGCCCTTGTGGGACCACACGCTTCTCCATACATCATTCCCCACGTGATGCCCACAGATCATCCCATGTGCACTACTGTTTGCAGCATGGGGACAAAGTACAGATAAGAGACTACTTTGGCTCTACAGGAACGTTTCCAACCTCCTGGAGAGACTAAGGAGAAAATCCTAAATAGAACTGAATGAACAATTCACTGCAACTGGCTGAGTCTAAGAACATCACCTCCTCCAGGGGCTGGCACGCTGGACCCGTCTCGCACGTCTCTCAGCAAGTTACCTATGTGTGATCACAGATCTAAAACCCGCCTCCTTGGAATATGGGATTCACACTTCTGCAATCATCCCATTCCCCCGTGTCACGCAGAGCAGCTTTGCTGGTAGCTATACAGCGTGACTTACAACCCCCCCATGATAGTCTTCATCCTCACGTTGTCCTCTACCCTCGGCACACAGGCGATGGTTTCTGGCAGGGATGTGTGAGGGGGGATTTGGCCAGGGTGCTTGAGGAAGGACTGACTGGCTTCCCACACATCACCCTGGTAGCAGACCCTCTTCTGTTCCTGCCCTTAGGAGATCAGCAGCTGTGGGTAAATGGACCTGTGTGGTTTTGTTCACAAATAGTGCACCTCCTACTCACTCAAACCTTGCCRGAACAGCCGCTCTCCAGCAAGGCTCTTTCCAACATTGCAGATAGCAGCAGTCCTGTTGTGGTGCTCCCACTCCCCTTTCTGCCTGATGGAGGACACACTATTGTAACCAGAGAGCAGCAGAGGACATGCTGACCTAGCTGGTGGAAGAGGACAGCTGGGAAAATCAGTTGCCCCAGATTTCCCAAGTGCTGCTGGATGTGAAGTGGCTCCTGGATTCAGCTGATGAGCAGGAAGCACCTGCACAGAGCAAAGACCTCGCACAGCTGGAGCACACACAAACACACTTTGATTTCAGTCCAAAGTGAGGATAAGTTCAAGGCATATGAAACTCAGAAGGTGAGGATGTTGATGTGGCAGCCATAGCAGACCTGGTTATCTAAAACCACGAGGGAATTTTTGCTGGCCCCATGAGTATTAGCTGTAGAACTTCTCACATGGTCTCCAAGAAGACCTTGCCCACCTGGAAATGGCAGCTTCTTGAGTCTAAAATTTTGTTCTAAACATCCCTGCTTTGGCACTCGTTTGTGGTATCTGAGACAGGGCTTGAAAGACATTTGGGGTTCCTGAAGGACTGGCTCAAAGTAGGCAACTTTCCACTTCCAGGTCTATGAAGCGGATATGCTTGTTCATGTCACTGCTATTTGCAGTTAGGAAAGAAACTGCTTCATTGTTTCCAGCATTCAGTTATTTTAGAATTTCCCATTCCTAGGAAATCTTAAGAAAAAAAATTGGTTTCAGCCCCAAACTGGACCAAAATCAAATTAAAAAAAAGTCTTCTGTGACCTGGAAACACTGCTTTTCAGCCACCTCTAACATCTTCATCATATGAAGAAGCACYCACTGGTGTCACTACAGAATCCTGCTTTGTATGTGAGTCTTAAGTGTTGGGGATGTTTCTTCTCTTAAGAAGAGCTTGGCTGTACAAGAGAGCTGAGGTGACCCATCCGGCCCTTATATAGTATCTTACCTTTCAAGGCACTATACTCTCCTGTTCCATCTGAGAAGGACTTCACAAAAGCACCAGTTTTAAGGTGTAATGGAAAACACAGCCAAAACACATCTGCTGGACACACCACAACATGATGACTGTGACTGGATATTCCGGGCAGGCAATGAGCAGCAGGGGTTGAACCTGTGCTCCCTGAAGCACCAATCACCACTGCCTTGAACTGAAGGTCTCAGTTCTCTTGAGCATAAGACCCAGAGAAATATTGAGCATCATGTTCTGACTCCTCTCTCTTAATCTCTACAGTCACATRTCCTGGCAGGGTGCTCCCAGGACACTCACCTCTTGCATATGGAGCCTGTGGTGTCCAGAGCAGCTAGGAGCTGCCTGTAAGTGCCCAATGCTTCTGTTATCCACCATGGACTCAACAGGCATTAACAATTAATACATTAAAAAAAAWAATAATTAAATAATCAACAGCTAGGATATTGTCCTGGAAAAAACTTTCAATGGGTGCAGCACCCTTCTACAAGATGCCTCCTCAGCCAACATTGACTGTAATTCTGATTTAACAAGGTAGACCCTCAGCAAGGTGAAGGGACACTGCTCTTATACAGATGCTGGCAGCCAACCAGGCGTTATCATCATCATCCTCAGCTGAAGAGCAGAGAGATCCGTGATCGGAACAGAGGTCACAGCTTTCAGAGCTGATTGCCTACAGCCTTGTGCCCATATTTGCATTTAGGCATTTCTAGCTCTCAGTTTTGCATGAAAATTATATGACCTGGATGTAACCAGCCCAGGCTTTCCCGGTCAGCAGCAGAATGTTATTCTTAGGGTTGGGATTGCTGGTGGAGGGCAATCAGTGGGACGTTGCAAGGTCTGCAGCTCRCATTGCACGAGCTATTTCAGTTCTCATGGTTGGGGCGTGCCAGCATTACATGGAAGCAATATGCCTTGGAGACTCATATAAGGGATCAAGCACAGCAAGGGGTGTGATGGCAGGAGATGTAATAACATGTCTTGGTGCCGCACTGATGGCACATGGCCAAGGACTCCAGGGCCTGCAACTTGCCCCTACCCGTGGTGAATGATCTCCCTCCTGGGTGCTATTCCGCAGGAAAAGTTCTCCTTTTTGATAGGATAATAGAAGGAGGGCAATTTGCAATATTTTCTTTAGGCACCACATTTAAGACTATTRGAAACAAGTTGTCTGTTATGTCCCAGAATTGCTCTAGCTTTGGATCTGATCTTAATGGGTCTCATTTTACCTTGCTCATCAACATGAATCACTTTTTAATTTCATATGCACATAGTGAATCTACAGCCTTGGGTGCAGAGGGCCGCTCTGAGGTGGAATCCATACAGCTAGCCATGCCCTCAGGGGTTGGTATGTTCATATTTTCAGGCTGTTTCAAGGAGAGCTAGCTGCCTATGGTAGTGTGGATAACTCTCCCTGTAGCTAACGTGGCCCAGGAGTTCATCTTTGCCACTGTCCTTCAGTCCCTGTCAGAGGGCCCCTGGGTGTCCTGCAGGCTGGCAGCAAGTGCGGGGTCATGCCTGGGGTGGCCGAATGCGTCCATTGGTGCACGGGCTGCAAAACCTCCATGCTGCTGCTGAATCAGACCGAACGGGACATGGCAAGCAGGAAGCAGAAGATGCATTTGTGCCTCACACTGTCTCCAGGGCTCACTCCCACAAGGGGAGAAGGGACCCCATGTTTTGCCCAGTGGCCATCAGAAATTTGGTGGGCAGTGAAGAAGTGACACGCAAGGATGTGGCTCCGCACTGCCTGGCAGTTGCACCATTTCCAAATAGTTTTCGAAAGGTTTTAGGTCCTTTTCTGGTGAGCAATGCAATGAATTCCTACATTATCCGTATGCCATTGCTGCTAATGAAAGGCATGTGCTCTTTCATGGGCGTAGTTGTTACTGGAGAGGTGTATATTTTAACACATTACAACAAGAAGCATTTACCTTATGTTTGCAGTAGGAAAAATCAGTCTAGTTACAGGCCTTCCCTCCTCACATTTCTCTTTGCAATGCACAATGTGACTGTCAAAAAAGAAATTACAAATTGAGTCTACATCTTTGCAAAAGACTGGCTGGGGTATTTTTATGCCTGAAATGTAGAGATGCTGTGGAGGATGGTGAGGTTACAGATGACTCATTTTAATAGGCAAAATCCAAACTTTTTCTTTTTTTTGATTGAGCTGATTCAGGATTCAGAGCCCTAATTTCTTCTTGTGAGTTAGTATCTGGAGAGAATCTAATCTTACTGTACTACCTCTAACTGGAATAAACTAAACTGGAATAAACTATCCCAAACCAGGCTCTTGCATGGGGATTACTGCTTTGTGGACGTGCAACAATATATACTCCTGACCTTCCTCCTGTGAAGGACCTAAAAACCTTAAGATGAGGCCTTCACCGTATTTGAAAATCTGGGATGCAGTAGGCACTATGGAAATATGGAATAAGCGTTGCCCATATTCTGTTTTACTTGTGGTCATTTAGCTGCAGAGGGAAGAACCGAGAGTTCCCCATGGGGAGAGCATCGGGAGCCCTCCACGTGCCGTGGTGGTCCATGTGTCCGGCCCCGGGGCGGACAGTCCCCATGCGATGATAACCAACATCTTGCTGTGTTTCACAGGTGAACAAAGCAGCAGGACTCATAACCCCATTTGCTTCTGGTTGAGTGTTGGCAATACCACTGCTGGGCTTTCGGAAACCTCCAGGAACCKGCCTGAGCTGCCTCTCGCTGGGACGCTCGGCAGCTGAAGTGCCTCCAGCTGCTCCTGGCTGCCCGACGTTGAGGCCCCTGGGCCTTTCCCCGCCTCCACGCTGGGGCCAGTCCCTCCCGAGYCCCACATCTGTGTGCCAGGTGACAGCCAGCAGCACGGGCTGCTTTCGTCCAGCAATGTTTCTAAGATAAACACTTCTCTTTTCTGTCCAACAGATACGCCAGAGCTGCTGCCAGCACCACGTCTCGGTGGGATCAGCTTTCTTTCCACCAGGAGCATTAATTTCTCATGATTCACATCTATAAAGTAGCTTTGGAAGGAAAATATGCTTTTCACTAGTCAGACCTTCACGCGCTTCAAGATGCCACGGTTTTTCCAGCCTTTCCAAAGGAAGTCACGGCCAAGCGAGACATTCCTTCTCTTCTTCCAGCTTTCTTGGAGCGACCTTTTTTGATCAGCTAGCTCACTAGACAGATAGTTGGAGAGCTGGCAGCCCACAGCCGCCTCTCGTCGCGCCACCAGCATGGGAGTGGGAGCCAGGCCCCCGCGCCCCTTCCTCGGCCGCAGAGGGGTGCATTGCCCCTTCCTCCTGCCTGGCTGTGGGTGCGCTGCCCTYGCCGCGGCGCGAGGATGGAGCCCATGGCCAGCAGCTTGCAGGGCACAGAGAAGGCATCCCTGTGGGGTTGTCCCCCGGCAGCATCCGGGAACGAGCTGGACCGAAGCCGGGGAAGATCTGGTGCTAATGCGATGCTTGAAGCGGGGGAGAAGGCGCGGATGTGCAAAGCAGGTACCGCCGAAGCTGCGCCCCGAGTGGCGCGGCGGCACCCGCCTTGCCAAGGCTGAGTCACGTGGAGTGTCGTGCTCGCCACCGCGGTGCRCGTGGGCCCGCAGCGGTGACTCAGCCCCGAGGCTGCTGGGGCTCACCGCCGGCCCCGCAGTGCACGCGCGTCCCTGGGGCTTTCTCCGCGAGCCCCCACGGGTGAATCAGAGCCGCGTTGCGGCGGGCCCCGGGGAGGCTCTGGTTCCCAGGGGTAGAGGGGAGGATTTGCTTTTCTCTCCCTGTGCTCAGCACCCGCGGGGACCCCTGCAAGGGGAGGAGGAGAGGGCCCGTCACCGGGTCCAGGTGAATGCACACAGAGGGGATTTCAAGGGCATCTCTCCGTGCCGCTGAGAGCAACGGCTTGTCCCACGAGAAAGGGACGTGCTGCCCTTCTCAGCTCAGTGAAGTGCAAAGCAAAGAAGTGCGGCTGTGCTTTGCTGATGTGCGCCCGTGCCGCAGAAAGCCAGGCAGGGAAAAGCAGCGAAATCCCTCAGGCGTGCCCGGCAAGTGTCTCGCGAGGGGCAGGTATGCCGAGCTGGGGTGTGGGGAAGAGCACGTCCACCCTGCGCAAAGCCACGTGCGGCCAGGGCTCGTGCCTGCAGTGCTGCCCCTTTGTCCTCCTACAAATTGTCCCGGTGAGAGCCAGGGGACACCAGGAGGAGGGAATCCCCCTCCCAGGGGCCTGGGCCCTGGGTCAGGCCAGCTTGGGTCAGGCCAGCTTAGCTCAGGCAGGGCCATGCTCCAGGATCTCCAGCCCCTGGTGGTGTCTCCCTCAGGACCTGCCAGGCTCAGCCCCAGGTCCTCAGTGAGGAGGGGGACTGGGACGTCTCAGCAGTTGCAGCAGCTCTCAGGGCACCATTAACCCTGGGGATGCAATCCAGAGCCAGTCAGCACATCCCCGTCCCCGAGGGACCCCAGGTGACATTGGGCCCCCAGCAGCTCAGAGCTCCCAGCACCACCAGTCCCCCCAGCAGGCTGTCCGGCTAGCACCCATCCTTCACAGCTGGTGCACCAAGAGCACCGGGTGGGACATAGGGTGGATATGTGGGACAGGCACAGGAGTTTATGGCAGTGAAGYGTGGGCTGAATTTGACCCTCTTGTCAATGTTGGGCTCCTTGAGGTCCCCATGGGAATGATGGCCCTGCAGGGAGGAGCTCCTCTGCTTGGAAGAGCGGGAAAAGGGACGGTGGGGGTGGCCCAAATGCCTGGGGGAGCTCATGTCCCAGCTGCCTGTGCTCTGCCAGGCTGCATCACTCTCCTTGTTGGCCCATGCTGAGCTGGGTCTCTGTGAAAGTTGCCCTCCCACTGCCATCACTTCTCCCCACCAACCATGGGCTTTCTGCTGAGCTCCATGAGGCACTGGGGCTCGGGCCTTGCTCCCCACAGCTGCAGCCCATCAGACAGCCTCCACCAGGCTGCCCACAGCCCCGCTGCCCTCCTTCCCATGGGGAGGCAGAGCCACGCGCAGCTGCCTCAGCGCTGCACCCGCCGATCCATCCCTGAACACCCACCCTGCCCTGCCCAGAGCCAGTCTGGGCAGTTGCACCACTCTGGTGAGAGAAACAAAACAAACATCTCCAAGGAGTGCGTTTGGAAAATACCAGGTTTTATTAGACAGGTTGATGTTCAGGCTGACAGTTTTATCCAAATGCACATTAACATGGGCTTCTACTTGGGCATATGTCACAGCTATGTCATTCCTTGGAAGGTGTCTGTCTGGAATGCTCTTACACAAGAAGCTCACAGCCCTGGCGTCAGGTTGGGATTTCTTAGCAAAATAAAAATACTCCCCATTCCCACCCACCCCAATGCATTTCCTGCAGCTCATCTCTTTCTCACTCACATCCCATAGCTCTCCTATTAAAGCTCAGAGACTGTTGGGTTGGTCTGAGGCTGTGCCACATGGGGTGGGTAAGGACCTACTGTCCTTTTTGGACTAACAGTCACTTGCCATGGCTGCCCCAGTTGTGTGCTAAGATGCATGGGAAAGAAAGCATCTAAGTGTTGACATCTTCCTGAACAACCAGGAGAGCTGGCCAGCACTGACTCGAGTCAGCATGCTTCACAGGTAGCAAAAAATGGCACCCAGCCTGTCCCCCTGCTTCTGATTGCCATTGCCATCGCTTTTGCCTGGAGGTGGTCAGGTGAGTGAGGGTTCGAGCAGGGTTGCGTGCAGGGCATCATGTTGGAAAGAGAATCCTAACATACAATATTAGGTGGGAAAAAGGTTTTGACAGTCACATAAGAGCCCCATCGAGGACTCTTGCATTAGTGCTTTGCTTTTGACTGTTGCACAGGGTGCTCATAAGATGAAGAGAAGGAAAAACGGAGCAGGGTGTAAATGGGAGGGAAGACAATGAGTGCTGAAAAAAAGATAAAGCAAAGGAAAAGGAGAAAAGAAAGTGACTGGGAGATAGATGGGAGCAACCTGAGAGCAGGTTGATAATGCCTTCAAGATTAAGGCCCAAATGGAGAGTTAGAGCTCCTTCATGGGATGGGGGGGGGGGGCCGCTTTCACTGGTTGCCCCCAGATGGAGCCCATTGGCTTTGGAGGGACAAGACAGCAAAAAATGAGATGGAAAAATAAGGCACTTAGAAGTAGAAGTTTGTTGRGCTTTGCTTACTGTGACAATGACACACAGTGTGATGGCAGGAACTGCGGCAATATTAGCACATTTCTGTTGGTGTTTCTGTTCCATTAGCTCTTAAGAAAACCATGCAAACTAGGTTGACGAAAGACAATGAGAGGCGAGAAGGAGTGGGTGAGACAGACAGACAGGGATGAGGAGGAGAGGGGTAATGTAAAAGAAACAGAAAAGAATAAAAGCGAAAGGAGGCAGCAGCTCTGGGGCAAGTTTGAGAACTCTCTGCACTGACTCATGAGTGCATCACTTCTCTCCGTGCTATCCTGGCTGCTGCTTTCTCTGACAACTCTTCCTACCTTCACTAGTTACCTCCAGTCCTCTCTGCACTGTGTGCAAAATCCCTCTGCACAAAACCTGCCCCTTCCCAGTATTTGAACACAGATTTGTGTCTTCTCTTCATTAGTCCAAATGCACAGTCCTACCTCAAAGTAGAGGCAAAGAGCATTGGAAGTCCCTGGGGCAGCATCCCCCCAAACTCACCTGGGCTGCTCG
Source organism: Apteryx rowi (assembly GCF_003343035.1). Classification (NCBI taxonomy): domain Eukaryota; kingdom Metazoa; phylum Chordata; class Aves; order Apterygiformes; family Apterygidae; genus Apteryx; species Apteryx rowi. Next base: position 629,998 of record NW_020448586.1, read on the forward strand.
AGGGGAATCTTTCCTTGCAGCACCCAGCCTCAGTGCTGGGGACATGTGGACYCTGCAGTCAGAGTGTGGCATCAACCTTCAGCCTTAGCCTACATCCCATCGGGCACATGGAAGCCAGAGGTGCTGCCCTTCAACCCTTTCCATCATGACAGAGCCTTCCATTTCCAGCTTTCTCTTTCACTCTTCTGTTTCCTTTGCCTTTTTCTTGCCTCACTTGGCACCTCCATGTCTTCTTGTTCCTGTCAAAGTAAGTTCCTCTGCTCCAGAGGTTTCTGGAGAGCAGTTAGCTGTGGTATGTTTGGCAGGAGGAAGGAGAAATGCTGTTCAGCAGGTCATTGGCATGCTCTAAGGTACCGATCTCCATCCAGGGCAATATGTACCTATTTGGTCGGTTTGCACTTGGCTCAGCAGCCAGCCATGCTGGGGCAGTGCATCCCAGCAGTGCGAGCTAGGTGATGAGGCCACCCACAATCCTCCAGCTTTCGCTGCCAGGTTTCAAGGTTGGCTGTCCATGGGGAACCTGACCCTGGTCTGGTGCTTTTGAAGCAATAGTCATTTGCCTGCAACTCACAGGACTGAGCGCTGATGTGCAGAAATGAGTCAACAGCTTCACAGCTAAAAATGGGTGAAATACAGAGAACAATCCATAGAAATCTTCCGGTAATATCCTAAGGGGAACAGATTAGCGGAGGGGAAAAAGGATATGGCTAGTAAAATGGCATTCCCTTCTCCCTTCAAACAGCAAAAAACCACAGGGATCTGACTTGGAGAAAGCATGCAACAATGACTTAAACAAGGTCAAACTGCCAAACAATTAACCCTCTGAGCCCTACTGATACTCAGGCTTGACTTGCCAGCATGGGATTTTTGAGGTTAATGGCACATGCGGACACTAAACACCCTGCCTCTGTGCCAGCCCAGAGAGAGGGGACCTGCTCATGGCTCTTTGCAGGGCTTTGTGACTTAGGGTGCTTCCCTTGCTCCTTAAGCAGAACTCAGCCAGTTCTGAGGGCTTGCTTCCAGCCCACTTCTTGTTCTGACGTGGACTTGCAAATCCCACTGCAGCTATCTGTCTGGAGCTACAAATGCCCCTGCAAATGGCCAGCTGGGGGACTGAATCCCTTCATGATGCAGGAGAAGGCTAACACCTAGGTGAAGGCTGCAGAGCTAAGCTCAGTTGTTATGTGAAAGGAGAACTCCACGGGGTGACATAAAAGTCTTAGAAAGGAAAACAAGATCAATATTTGCAGAGATTTGTGGGATTTTTGTGCCTGAAAACAAYAGCTGGGACCTGGCCTCTCCTACCCTGCCCAGTGCTTTGCCCCCCCAGGGCTGCCGGTGGTTCCCGGATTGCTGTGTCACCACTCTCCTCTGTGCCCTCACGTCGTGCCCTCTTTCTTGTTCCCTGCTGGCTTAGTGCTTGCAGAGGTTGAAATTCTTGTTCACACATGTGAATCTCGGCACCAGTGAAAAAGCAGCTACAGTTCTAGCTCACCATGCATTGCTCATACTTACAGCTTAAACATTGCCTTCTATTTGAAAGAACAAAGATAAATGTCAGGAATTCACAGTTTTTATTCTCTTTCTTATGCCCACCCARCTTCCCCTGCCATTGATGTCAATGACTCAAAGTCCTCATCGTACAGTAGCCTTTGCCAGTGTGGCACTCAAAGGGTTAATAAACCATGGCTTCTTGGACAGATAAGACATAAGCTCATTCACCAGTAGGAACACATGAATGGTTATATTACAGAACACGTTACGGTTTCCTGTAGCGATTCTTTGGGGTTTCACCACAGCCAGTAATGTCGCAGGAGAGAATGCTGGGCTTCTTCCCCAAGCCGATGCTTCCCAAGAGATCAGGAAGCTCACGAGTGATGGCCTTTTCGATCTTCTCTAGGAAACACCCTCCCATGTAGGAACACTGCTGAGACAGCAGCTTAAAACTAGTGATGGGATTGATGCCAAAGAAGTCCTTGTAAGCCTCACGGTTGGGGAGGTCAAATTTGCTGACATTGGTCTTTGCCAGAATGGTCTTAAAAATAAAGAACTTGTCAGGATCTTCCACAATGTCTCTGAACACCAGTTCTCCATCGCTAAAGAAGGTCATTTTGTCCTTGTAGGTTTGTAGATAACGATCAACCAAAAGGGCGTGGATGCGCACCCGGATGGCGTGTTGGCGTATGAAGGCAATCTTATTCTCCATCCTGTTCTCAATCACCTGGTTGAGATCTTCCAGGAGTGATATCTCTTCTTTAAGGAACAGGTCTTGGTGGGTTTCTGGCTGATACTCATGGGGCCAGAAGGAACTAACATACACCCTGGGCGGCTCCGTGACATTGATCAGAGGAGCCAAGCTCCAGAACAAGGCACCGTAGACTCTCATAAGCTCCTGGGTAGCCAGGCTGTCAGCTTTGTTCAAAATGATTCTGATCTGAGACTCACGGCCCTTCAGCTGGCGAAACAGCATCTCCAGCTCCAAGCCCACATCCAGCTTTGTAGGGTCAAAGACAACGAAGATAAGGTCAGCTCTGTCGATGAACCACTGGCACACATCATTGAATGGGTAACCTTGGGGAGAGGAGAGAGAAAAATCCAGCAGAAATGGCCAGTACTGGTTGAATGTCTTCAGGTCAAAGAATAGATAAACTTTGAGCCTGCTATGTCTCACACCCTGTCCAACCCAGACCTATCTGGACTTTCCATACAGCACAGAATCTGTTTCTCAAGTGCAAAGAACACTTCAAACACATGGAGACCCATCCCTGTGTAGCTGGTGTACTGGGACTGCATGCTGATCTTGGGACCTTCATTCATGGTCTAACCCCAGCAAAGTCAGTGCAGCTTTTGGCCTTGCCTTCAAGGGAACCAAGATTTTCCCCTTCATCAATGACAGAAGTTGTGAGGTGAAGATGGCTCCATTGCTTTAAGGAGTAAATACACTGCTATATTCAGAGAATGACAAGATTTTAGGAGAGAATTTAAAGCTTCCACTGATGGGCACCTCACTCCCACACTTGCTCCCAGAGGCTGCTTTCCCCTAGCAGTGGGAATGGAGGGCATTTCCAAGAGGTGCTCTCCTCCTCACCTGGAATTGATCTCCCTCATAGACACTTCCAAACTTCCCTTTCTCCCTGCTGCTGGTCGCAGATTCCTGCTGCTCCTATGAGCAGATATCCACCATGTCATTGCTTTCCCCAGTGGGCAGTAAGTGGGTCAGCAAGCCCTGCAAATCTACCCTGGTATGTGTTGTCATGGTGCTTTTCTGGGTCCTGCTGTAGCACAAGCCACTGGCAAAGCCTGTCTCCAAGAGCTACAAACAGGATACTAAATGATGGGCCAAGGCAGACAATCAACAGCCTGAGGATCCCCCAGAAACATCTTGCAAAAACTCCTGTCTGTCACACCTCCAAATGACAGAAAGAGGCGGCTCTAGCTGATGATCATCAGGTATGTCCCCCAGGCCCTGGCTGCTACTGTCATAGCCATGCACAGACAAACTTAGCCATCCCCTCCAATGTGAGAATACACCCTTTTTGTAGCCTAGGGCTCTTCCTCACTGCACTTCAGTCTTCTTTGTTATCTTACATTGTTATAGCTTCTTTTCTGGAGTCCCTTAGATGAACACAGCAAATCCCTACCTCGTTCTTGCTGCTTGCGGTTCTCAATGATGCCTGGCGTGTCCACGAAGGTGACTCGCTCCAGGAGTTTGTGAGGCACCTCTATCCCTATCAGCTTCTCCAAGAAGTTCTGCCCAAACTTTTCCAGGGGCGAGAAGGAGCGTGCACTGTCAGCAGCCATCACGATGCCCTCAATGGTCTTCAGCTTTGGGCCATGCATGATGACAGTGAATTCAGAGGTGGTGGGTTCTGCCCCTGCCCAGCAACAAGAGGAGCAAGAGAGCTGTAAAATCCATGCTGCTCACTGGAAATTGCAGGGACTCACCTGGGACTAGCTGGGGAACTCAGGAGCACCATTGCCTTGCCAAGAGATGCAGGAAGGAGGCAGGCAGCAGGGCCGTGAAATTCTTGCCAAGCCTCTTGAGAAAATGACAGCAGCACTGTTTTCTGCAGGGACTAACCATTCTGGACGTGCCCTGGCTGTTAAGGTGCCCTAGAGAACCACCTCCTGCTTAGCTCCCAGGAGCCCTCGTTACCCCAGCACTGAGCGGGCTGCAGAAATCTGTCCTCAGCTGCAAGGTGAGACCCGTGGGAGCAGAAAGGACAGAAGGGGTAGAGCTTTTCTCCTTGGAGGGTGAATTAATTGCTTCCATGTGAGGAGGGAGAAGACAGGGTGAGTTCCCCTTGCTAAAGACTCCTGCTCTTGGGGCCTTGCAGGCTGCCTGCTGCACTGTGCCTACAGGTTGGAGGCGGTGAGCCCTGGGCTGCAGGAGGGGGGATGCTGCAGGGAGAGGGGCTCTCCTCTTCCACCGAAGAGATGGGCAGGCCCCAGGCCAGAGCGCAGACCTGCCCTGCCTCGCTCTCTACTTGGTCCTGGAGCTGAGTGGCATGAACCCAGTGCTGGATCACAGCCTCCCTGTCATAGCTGGGGGCTGTCGGAGAGGAGTGACCAGGAATCGCTGCTGTCACCTGCTGACCACGTGGCTGYGGAAAAGCAAGCGCCAGCATGCCTTGGCAGAACAGCGCGGGAGCAGTGAGTGAGATACCTGTGTAGAGCTGGTAGGGAGTGTCGTCCAGCCCTAGGAGGTAGTTTATCATGGAGGATTTGCCGACGCTCCACGGTCCCAGGAATAGCACCATCGGCTTGGAAGTGATCTCCCCATCTGTGGAGAGGGGAAATAACAAGAGGAAGTGAACAAACAATAGCCGTCGCTGCCGCACTTTTAACTCCCTGCTGTAATGAACATCCCATCTGAGAAACGCGGCAGCGCTGCTGGTTTCCAAGGGCTCGGTTAAACATCCCCCCTCAGGGATGCTTTCCCAGTCCCAATGCTGCTAGCCATTCGCGAGCGCTGCGCTGAGCCAAGGCACGGCCCAGCGAAGGGCCGGAGACCTGCGTGCGCACACGGTTCGTCTTGCCGTGCTGCGGCAGAGCCCGTCGCCCACCCGCAGCGCCCCGCAAGTGTCAGCTCGTGGCCAAGGTTGTGCTGGGGAGAGCTGCAGCYGCCGGCAGTGCGTCAGCGCCAGCAGCGGCTCGGGAGCGGGCGGAAAGGCTCTGACCCAACTTTGCCCGGGTGCTGCCGGGGGGGTATCACACCCCGCTTGCTGCCTGCCAGCTGGGCAGCCTGCATCACTGCATGTCCAACCGTCTGGCTGTGCCTCTATGCACCCCGGAGCCCGGGGCCATGGGCAGCTCTGCCAGACGCACCTGGCTGCAGCCCCAGATGGTGTCAGGACGAGAGCGTAGGACCAGGGCAGCCCGCAGCTGCCGTGCACTGGGGGAGACCCCCATCTCCTCTCCAGCTCCCGCAGTGAGGTCGAACCTTGTCTGATGTCCTCTGAGGTTTGGCCCTTCTTAGACTATGGGAGCACTTGAAGGCCTTTTAAATTTTGTTTTGATTTGGCTTTAGTTTAGCTGGGGTGAATTTTGGGCTGGCTCCAGGGGGGATTTTGCCTGAAGGTGGACGCTGCAAAGCACTCCTGGACATGCAAAGGACGTGGCCATGCTGCAGTTAGGTCAATGCCTCGTGCAAAAGGAGCTGGGGGGCAACCTCATGGCACAGCGCTTGGTAAGCGAGGCCTGAGCCTTGTGCTGGGCGCTTGCTTGCCAGAGCTGCGTTTCCACCAAACCCTCCCAAGGATCTGCCCCCCAGGTTGTGGCTCCCAGCCTTGTAACCAAGCAGAGGGTCCCTGCTGTCATGCGAACTGGCAGCGAGGCACCAGTCCAGGCACTGGGAGTGCAGACTCAAGCAATGGGGCAAACAGCCCCGCTTTGGGTATGGGGGAACAAAGCAGAAGAATTAACTACCAGCCCCATCCCACGCTCTGAAAGTCCTGGAGTTTGCTAAAGGGTTCAAAGACTGCAGGTAAGGGCTGGCATTGGATCCACGAGGACCCTGTGAGGCCAGTCCTGGCCCCACATGTAGGGTCTGCCTGTAGCCCTGCACATAAATAACCACTGCCCAAAGAAGAGATGCTTTTTCCTGGCCCTGGGGCCAACTGGCACAGAACAGCCACACCACTCAACTCCGTCAGCCCCGGGGACTTGTACGTGCAGCTGGCCAAGCACGAGGAGCTCCTGGCCCATGCCAGCCCCTAAACTGTGACCAGGATGGTTGGGAGCCTGCTAGTCAGCTCGGGTCCCAATCAGGCCAGAAACAGAGGTAGTAAGTGGACAAATGAGTTCCCAATCGTGGGAACCTTCCCTGTCCCTGTTTCATGCACCAGCACAGACGTAGCCAGACAGTCTGGGCAGGAAGCAGTCCGGGAGAGCCGTGTTTGTATATGCCGGAGACCAGAGTAAACTGCAGTCACCCTGCCACAGCATCTCCCCCACGCAGCACATGGGGTGTCTGCTCCCGACGGGGACGTGCTGTGGCTGAGGAGCTGGACACAGGCAGGATCAGCAGCGGGAGCCTACAGCTTGAGACTCAATCCTTGCCTCTCTGCCTTGTTGAGGGATGCAGTGCTGCAGGAAGAGGTTTGTGTATGCACATCAGAGGTGCACCGGGAGAAGTACTGGCACCTCTGCAGACATTAGACACCTGCGGCTGCATGTCCTCCTGGGGGGTTGTCCATGGGGCAGGACCCAGAGGTTTCATTCAGGGCCTGCCAGGCTCCTGCGTGGGTGTTGGGGTGCTACATGTTGTCACCAAGAACCAAAATCCAGTCCACGATGCTGTGTAATAGTGAAAGCCCTGCAAAAGGTGGCTGTGACCCTATTCTGGATGCATGACACAGGCAACAGGTCTGCATGACTACTCCTGAGTGAAGTAAGTCAAGGAGTGTATTAAAATAGCCAATTCTGCTACTAGATGTGTCGCAATATTTCCCCAGCATGTGCGAGTGGGATCATGCTTACCATCCCCTGGCCCTGCCTAGGACTCCACCTCGAGGGAGGGGGACCTGCTGTGCCCGGAGGGGTGGAAGGCATGGGTGCTATCGATGGAGAAACTGAGGCACCTGCAGATTGCCGTTGGCCCTGGGAGCTGGGGGAGGATGGGAATGGGAGCTGGCACTCCTGGCTGCTGGCCTTTGGGAAACACCTTGTGTTTGCCCTGTGTCTTGTCGCAGCTGGACATGCTGCCAAGAGCAGGGCGGCAGAAGGGGAATTGGATAAAACAGGGGAAGAGCAGTTTTGTATTCCTGCCCTTAGACATGTTACGCTGCCCGCAGAGACCTTTCCACCACTGCCCTGCTTTTTCCCCATCCCAGTTCTGCACTCAAGATGGCCGAGGGTCCATCCCACCACTGCAAGCAGGAGTTTTATGGAGTGGGGGGCTGGAGGGCACCAGAGGAGCTGGGAGCATCCAGAGCTGAGTCTTCCCCCTCGGCCATGGTGAGGCAATGCTTTTGGGTGACCCTGCACTGCCTTCGACATCCCTCCCTTCAGTCCCGCTCCCAGCACAGAGCTATTCTCCCTGCGATGGTCGAGGGACCGCACTGCGGCGGCTGCCGTAGTCACTGCTCCATGGCTACCACCCACTCAGGAGTGAGGAAGCTTTCCAGCAAGCGGGGGATCCATCGCCAAGGAGGGGGGGCTGCAAAGCCCATATGGCGCTATGCTCCAGCTCCCAAGGGTGCTGAAGAGCTCTGCATGGTGGCTCGGCACCGAACCCACCTGACCATGGGTGTAGGAGTTGGGCAGAGCATGCCAGCACCCCCCTCCCCAGCTCTGCATGTCACAAGGCCAGGCTGGGCACCAGGTCTCCACTGGTGGAGGGACCAGGCCGTGGACAGCTCTCCAGATGGATGCCAAATGCGGGGTAGCTTGTGTCCATACAGCTAAACGCTCTTCTCCCCCAAAGCAGAGCAGGCACCTCCAAACTAGTGGGAATGGCCTGACCCCTGCTCACTTCTGAACCCTGCCCACGAACTGTGGGGCTGGCCAGCACTGGCCAAAACCAGCCTAAGGACAATGCAGCAGGGTGGAAATAACCAAGATATCAATCACGTCAAAACCATGCCTCTCCTCCCTTCAGGGCCCCTTCCCCGAGCTCACTGACGACAGGGATATGCCACTCCTGGAAGGGCCATGCCCATGCTGGCTTGCTGGGAGTGCCGCAGGGAGCAGCGGTGTGGGCTTCTCCAGAACTGCGCTTGCTGCCAGGCCTGGCTGGCGGCATGCGCTCCCGCGAGCTCTCCCTCCACCTGGCTGAGCTGGGCTGGGGAAGGCACAACCTGCCTGGTTTTGTCTCCCCAAAAGCTTTGGGATCTGACTTTGTGTTCTCATGTGGGACGAAAACAAATGTTGAAATCTTGGACTTTCGTTATTAATCATTCCTCTGTGCCACTGTGTCACTACTGCTCTGTTCACTTGCCTGCTTTAATTGGGTTTCGGATTATTATTATTATCCCCTGTGATGTTGTGCCAGAGGTTTGAGGCGGGCCCCGTGCATTCTTTCATAACATGTTCCTCTCCAGGTGTGGCTGTGTGAACGCAGGCAGCGAGTGATCCCTGGGTCTCTGGTTCATGGATCGCGTGGATTTCTCAGGGTGCAACATGCACTATTTAGTGCAGTCCTGATGCCTGCCCTAACCCATGTGCCGGAGAGGCAACACACCGTGCCGTAGTGGGCAGCAGGGCACGCAGCCCAGCTCTGCAGGGCAGCCCCTCTGCAGGGTCACTAACAGCTCAGCCAGTCCCTCCCTTCCCTTGCTCTGGGCACTGGCCCCCCCATGGACTGTGCGGGATGTGCCGGGCATGGGATCCTTGAGGCTCTCTGGACAGTGGGCCACCACAGCAGCTCCTGGGCTGCAGAGGATGTGAGGCCATGCACAGACCCTCCTTGCCACTGGAGAAGCAGAGCATGTCTCCCACCTTGGAGGGTGCTGACCTGGAGCCCTTTCCCCCTGCTATGTCCATTCAGCACCAGTTTGCATCACCCTAATGATCCTGTCCAGGGGAAAAGAGACTCCCTCCTTGCCAGCTCCAAGGCAGGAATCTTGCCAGCTTCATCACTGTGGCTCTCTCCAGCCACCCTGTGGCTGCTTGCTCCCAGCCCAGCCTGGCTCACTTAGAGTTTGATGTTCATTCCAGCTCAAGCCATGTCTATGGGAAAGCACATCCAGGTGGTGTCTGCAGAACCAGACTCACACTGATGCACAATCAGGCCCTGCATGTGCGCAGGGGGTTTCCTCAGGCCTTGCAGCCCATCGTGTTTCATCTGTGGTCCTGTTTAAAACAAAGCAGCTGCTTCTCTAAGCTCAGGGGTTTCTGAGGTAAGGAACATGCTGAGGTACCATGAAGCACCTGGCAGACAAGGCCAGAAAGAYCACATCTCCCTCTGCAGAGGCTGCATTTGTCTTGTACTGTCCAGCTCTGGGGGTCGGAGCAATTTGGACAACCAAGTCGTGGTTTCTACAWGCTGGTTTAGTTTGGATACGGGATCTCTGCTCTTGGGAGGGTTACCACCCTGATGAAGAGGACAGAGAAGTGCTTCTCTCACTCAAGGAGGGATTTTTTTTTTTTTTCCTAAGGCAGTGGCTTCATGGGAGGTTGTACCATGTTGTTTGCAATGCTAGGCTGCCCTCAGGTGGGAACATTGCTGTTCCGGGGGCCTGGGCTTAGCCCCAGGCCAGGTCTTCTCCTGCCTCATCCTCAAGCCCAGAAGAAGTGCCCTGACATCAGCTCACCCTCGCTGGGGCAATGATGATCCTGTTGTGTGGTCTGTCCCTAGGTTGCACAGCAGAGCGGAGTACACAGGCAAAACCTCCCTCCTCTCCTGGCTTGGACTGAGCCAGAGGCACAAAGGTCTTGCTCTGTCCCCAGGCCACCTGGGAAGGTTAGAAAGCCTGGGCAGTGTCTCGCCATCACACACCCAGCGAACCCATCCCTGTATCCCAAATGCTGTCGGCCACTCTGCCTGCTGCATGCACACATCACCCCGCAGCCCTCCGAGGGCTGGCCAGCTCCCTTTTGAAAGCTTCAAAAGCCACCCATCTAYCTGCACGGTACTGGTGTGCCTGCAGACAGAGGGAAAAGCTACACGTAGATATCATGGATACAGACTGTCTGTGCTCGCATCTGTGTCGTGCTCTGTGCATACGCTCCCTGTGTGTGTGCACACATATGGCATGCGCGCAAGTGTGTGTGTGTGTGTGTGCGTGTGTGTGCAGCTAGGGATGAAGATAATATAGCTATCTAAATAAGCCCTATATAGCGACAGTCCTCTCCAGTGCCAGCACACTGGCACGACTGGGAGCCAGGGGCCCTCCAGGCCCTGGTGGGGCTCTGCCATGTCTGGGGCCAGKGTTTGGAGGAGCCTGTTTCAGCAGGATCCTATGAGCATGGGCTGCAGGTTAGGGCACAAGAGCCAGAAGCTGAGGTTTCCCTGTCATTTTACTGCCTTATATTGCAGCAGGAACATTGTCCCCAAGGTCCAGCACTGGTCCCAGGGGAACGGCTGTGTATCTGCTGGCCCTGCTCRGCCTCTCTCCCATCCCCTGCTTCTCCAAGCTGGTTCTCCCAGGAGGACCTGACAGCATGATACCCAGAGAGAGGAGCCAGCTCTGGCTCTGGAAGGGGGTGCGGTTGTCATGCAGGGGCCAGGCCATGTTACTGGGACAGCTGCTGCTGGGTCATTGGCTTAAACTGCAGCCAGGGGCATAAAGGTTAGATATTAGGGAAAGTTTCTGCACATAGGAGGGTGGAGAGCTGGAACAGATTGCCTCTGGTGGCTCTCTGCTTGCTGCTTGGGTTCTTGCCTTGGTGTTAGAGATCCACCTACATGACCACCCCAAAAGCCTTTGAACCATCACTAGAGGAACTTGCACTGCAGCCTCTTGAGACAACCTGTGAGGGAAAAGTTTGAAGGCCTGGGCAGGCTGAGGRCTTCCAAAAAGTTTCTCTGGCTTACCCTGAGGCATATGTTCTATGGAGCGAAGGTGCAATTGGGAKGTAGAGCTGCTGGGCAGAGTTGGTGCTGAGACAGACAAGTGCAGCAATGCACACACTGAGCTCTGGAAAGTGCTGAGGACCCCAGGCTCTGCCTGGTACAGTAGGATGGTGAATACAGGGATCTGGTCAGTGACTTAGAAGTGGGGCTCTTTAGGGGCAGGTGAATAGGAAAACTGGAGGCCAGYGAAGAGATTAGGCGGTGGCTGGCAGCATGCAGGTAGCAGGCAGCAATACCAACCTGTGGCGGAGGAGCCCAGGGTGCGTCCAGGGTAAGCTGTTAGCAGGGGACACGGGGAGAGAGAAAAGGTACCATGAGTCAAAGAAGGAATGTGGCTGGCTGGGTCTGGCCCAGGCTGAAGAGGGGGATGAAGATTGGCCATGGCCTTCTTGTAGGCAGAAAGAGCCAGCGGACAGCCACAATGTCCAGCAGGAAAGAAGGAGTTACAGTTTGTGAGCAACAAGACCTGCAGCTACTGAGAAAAGAATTAAAACCCAGTCTGCCCTGCACACTGGCCATGTGGCTTGTAAGAGCAGCCCAGAGAGAGGTGTCTCGCACATTAGCACTTGTCTGAGATCTCCTTCATTCCCAAAGCTCTTGCCTCATTTAGCAGAGTTATCACCTTTCCTAGCCACATCCACCAAGCAAACAGAGCTGAACAAGCCATGTACAGGACAGCAACAAACCTAGACAAGTGTCCTGACTGTCCCCAATGAATGTGGTTACCTGTATCCATCCCTAGAGTGCCTGGAGGTGGCAGGTAGGAGGCCATTCCCGATACAAGCATGCTAACTGGCATGTACACAATAACTAGGGTCTCCAGCATGTACCACAAGTTGGCATGACTTCACAGCAAGCTCCTGTCACCAAACTGTGAGACTCCCTCACTCCTGAGCTGGGGACAATGCCAACAGGGTGACTCCACAGTGACCAAGCGCACAGGCAGACCCGACTGGAGAGACCCAAGCGCACGTGAGCATGATGGCAGAGCAGAGACGCGCCTCAGCACAAGCCAGGCAAATGCAGCAGCTTCGTGGGTACAGGAGAGAGGGTGGCACGCAGAGGAAAGGAGATGGTACCTGCCAGGGTTAAGCATACTGTAAGCAGARGATTTCCAGGTGAATTTTCTGGGATGCACCTGAACAAGAAGCATCCCTACAATTTAGAGTCCCAGGCAGGTTCACAGTGTGAGTCACAGCCCACCTGGGGCAGGTGACACTCATGCATGCTGGTGTTTTTGAGAGCTGCTGTGCAGTAGAGGGGCTCACTGGATTACGCTGGCCAGTGTGCCTGACCGGAAGGAGCTCATTCAGCTCAAACCCTAGCTAAGGCCTACACGGCTGCAGCCCTGGAGAGGAGGCCAGAACAGAGCCTGTGGGAAGGGAGACAAAATGGAGGGCTGCCGTGTAATGGAGGGGCAAAGGTGCTTGTGACAGCACCCCTCTATATTGACTTACACCTTCAAAGGTCATACATATTCCATGACACTCCTGCCCTGTGACTGTCCCAGCTGTCCCGCTCCTCTCCGGCCAGCTGAGCAGGCAGCTCTGTGTTGTCCAGCCTCCCCTGCAGACGGGGGGGTCAGGGCAGGAGGAGAGGCTTGGGGCATCTCCCTGTTTGTGGGGGGACCACCACTGTTTTAAACCTGTTCAGCTCACAGGCAGGACAGGGGCTCATCCCACCACACCGAGGAAGCCAGTGAAAAGGCTCCCTCTGCCCCACTGTGCTCTCACTGGGCTTGCAAAGTCAAGGGGGCTCCATGGGCCAACCCTCTAATTAACCTGCAGGCAGCTCTAACTACCCTACTAATGAGGAGTTGAGAAAAGCCTTGTCTGTGGGTATTAAAGACAAGCTGCTGAGTTTTGTCTCCATAGTCTGGTTCTATTTGCTAGGCCAGGGCTGGGGTGTCAGAGGCTCTCAAGAAACTTGGTGGCAGGAAAAACAGCTCTGGCAGGATCGTGGTCAGGGCCTCTCACAGCTGCTAAGTGCTGAGCTGGCTGAACCAAGGACTGCAGGCAATGCAGTGTCCACATATCCTTCCCCAGCTTGCAGAGTTTGTGTGTCTTGCATCTTGGAAGCAGTGACCATGAGTAACTAGCTCTGTGACCACGTATGTGGTGCCAGGAGGGTGCTGGGCTGGGCTCTCAAGCTGGGAGCTGACCTGGGGGACTGTCAGCCTGAGAGGTGTGTTGTGCAGTTCTTTGCGGTGAAGTTGAATGGGCTATTAAGCACTGTTGTGCTGCTAGGAACAACAGAAGCTGCTGTCTGTGGTGAAACCTCATCAGGAGATGTGACTGAGAGGGGTTCCGGGTTGTAAAACACAAGGGTTGGTGGTTATTTCTTCATGGACTGGGAGGGAAGAAGCCAGCAGGGGCCTGAGAAACACTTGTCAGGGTGCTCCCAAGAGGGAGCAGGTTGGTGGCTGCTTGGGCATAGGACAGCTGAAGTGCAGATTGGGACACTGTGAGCAAAGAAATAGGCTGTAGCTGTGCACCGGGGCTGGGGGCTGTGTCCTCTGGAAGTGAACATTGGAGAGAAGGGGAAGGGCTTGGAGCCCAAAATCTGTACTTGAAACTTCAAACTCTCTCCTAAACACAGTGCCCCAATATGAGCTCACAGTAAATGCAGATGCTGGTAYGGCCACCCTCACGGACAAAAGCAGCTTGGGGATGAGGTTGGGGTGCTGCTCAACCTGTGAACTCCAGAATGAAGATGGCTGGGACAGGTCATGGCTGCGCTGCCCTTGGTGCTCGGGTATCATTGCCCAAGAGGCTGTGGGGCTGGACACCAGGGTACAGGGGTAACAACGCTACGGCTCATGGCGCTCGTTTCCCAGGGCGCATGGCAGTGTTGTGGCGGGAGCGTGAGGAGGGGCACAGGCCTAGCATGGTGGGTGGGTGATGGAGCAGCTGTGGGGTGAGGCTCTGGGGGGGCACCGCTTCCAYGCCAGCTGCAGCGTGGTGTGATGCTGTGACAATCCCCCTCCCAGCTACCCTCCCACACAGCAAGCGGGTTGTGGCCCCCAACTGCCAGAAGCAGCGCACGGCATGAGACAGGCCAAGGCATCGCAAAGGCAGCAACACAGAGCCGGCTACGGGAGGCAGCTATGCAGGTCCCATGCTTTGCACAAGACCTGCTAATGCCAGCTCCAGAATCCCTACTGGTGGGTGGTGCCAACATCCAGGGCGCTCTGTATAAAGAGGGGACCCTGCGCTCCCTGCTGGGTCTAAGCTGAACATGGGACCCTGCGTGCAGATGGAGCAGCTGGGTATGGAGTTGTTCAAGCCCACTGACAGAATGTCAGAAGTCTGATGCTGATCTAGGAGTTGCATTTGGGCTGCAATAGGGGTGCCTGTAAAATGGCACTAAGGGGGTTCACCCTCTATGGGGCTGTGTCCCATGGGGCCTCTGATAGGAACCTGGGACTCATGCATTGAAGGAGGAGAGGAGCCCAGTTGTGAAGGGAAGGCCTGTGTGGTGTGGAGGGTGAGCTGTGCGCCAGGAGCAGGGAGTGTTGCTCCAGGGTGTGTGAGGCCAAAGCTGTGAGTACAGTCGGGAAGGAAAGCAAAACCCTAGTACTACGTGGGACCCTGGCATGGCCCCCTCTGAGCTTCCCCCAACAGGTGGCTGATGCGAGCATGCAGCCACCGGACACAGACATCCCCTCCCTAGCCTGCCAAGGTGCAGCCGTGGGGGATATCTGGTCCCCATGGTCCTTCTGACTCCAGCTCAGGATGGTGCTCAAGCAGGGGACCTCAGACTTGGGCTTGACCCATTTATGCTTGCGAGATGGGGCTGCCTATATTATATGGATCACGTGAGTCTCCTGAAGTTTGTGAGTGTCTTGGGGTCAAGGCTGCACTTACCTCTTCTGGAAGGATGCATACATCACTGGGGCTCAGGGCAAGCCAATGACCATAATCACAGAGGCCTGCTCACCTGATCAAATGTCTGTAATGGCCAAGGGGTGGGATCTCTAGGTCCCAGGACCAGTGAAAGCTGCCAAGCTTGAGGGATACCCTGCCCTCATGGCTGTGTCCTGTACTAAACAGGAAGGGTGCCAGCTCCAACAACCCCCAGGGAACTCATCCCCAGCCTTGAGAGATCCTAAGCCCTCTTGCCAAGTCTGCTTCACTGGGTCATGATCTCTACTTGGCATGGGTACAGAGCACTGATGTTGAGCAGGTGGAGGACCCAGAGCTGGCAGGTTTCAATGCTCAGCCTGCACAGATGGTCCTGACAGCAGGGGGGATAAGGCAGATGTAGGAATGCCTACTACAGGGTGCACCTGGGTGCTGGGTTCACTAGGGGGTATTCTCTAAGCCCAGCATGTTCATGGCCTTCTTGGGAAGCTGTAAAGAAAGACAAACTATGTGAGCCTTTCCACAATCTGCTGTCTCTGTGCTGTTGTCTAAAAGCAGCCCAGTGACCTGATGGTGCTAGGGATTCCCGGTGCCCACAGCATTACCTGTGATCTCATGCTGCCTCAGCTCGTTGTATCTGTAGGACTGCTCCAGGGGCTTGATGGAGGAGTGGTAGATCTTCCTCAGACGCTGCAGTACTCCTTCAGGAACAAAAGTATGCAGACGGGTGAAAGGCAAATCCCACTAAACATGGTGGAAGCCCTCCCAGGAAGGCCTCTGGACATTTTCTGCAGATCTTCAGTGTGACTCATCCGCAGATTGAGGGACCTCCAGCTCTGGGTTGAAATCTTGGCCCAACTTATCCCAGTCACAAATCTTGATGCCCCTCCCATGACTAATATTTCCTGCTAAATACTGTCGCCGGCTGCTGCCAGTCACACGCTTGCCAGCAACTGAGTCAAGAAACATCTCTTATTGCTGCTTAGCACTCAGCACCCATGATCCCAAAGAACCCTCCACCATGGCATTTCGGGACTCCCTGCCACAGTCAGCACAGCCCCCCATCCTGCTAGCTAAAATAAAGGAGAAAAGAGCTTTTGCCACAGGAGCTTGTATCATTTCATTTCTAGTCCTGATTGCCAATGAGACCAGCAGAAGACTTTTACATTAAAAAAAAAAAAAAACCCAAACCCTCTATTACAAGTTGCCCCAAGTTTCTCTGAATAGCGGGCAGCAGTGGGGTTGGCCTGGGCCAACTCATCACTTGTGTTTTCCTGCCTCCTGGCCTCTTAATTCTTTAACATCCTTGGGGTACTCTTTAAATTACCTAAAGTACATTAACCCAGGAGAAGCATACAGACTGAAAAGGCAAAGGCTGTTCCTGAGAATATTGCTAGACCTGTGAGAAGTAAGACTAAACCAAAACAAAAAGGGAAGGAATTTCCTTCCTAAGGAAGGAAAATCCCATCCATGTTTTTTGGTGCAGCAGAGCAGGTTGCCAGCTCAGCTCTCACCTGGTTTTGCAGCAATGAGAAGCCTGTCCCAGAGAGTTCTCTGGGATTAAAGGAGCAGGGTTTGCATGGCACACTGCCTCCATGCTGCCCAAGCCCATTGCCTGCCTCAGCCCCTGGCTCCCTTACCTGAGAAATCATCAGCGGGTTTGTCTTCATTCAGCTTAAGGGTGCTCTCCAAGTGGGACCGGTCTCGCTTGGTCGTCTCACTGGCTTCTTCAATCTCTTCTGCAGGAAAAGGCAAGAGGAGACATTACTGATGGATCCAAAGGGGAAGGATCCACAGGGGAGCTCACACAAGCTACTGCCGGGGAGAGGGCGCTGGGGAGCATGCCCACCCCAAGCCTGGAGACCCGCCGAACGCGTTGGCCGCTGACGGCTTTGGCACGCTGCTCAGTTTCTGTTTTGCAAACGCTCCTCAAGGCTTCGCTGAGGCTGCCAACGGCCGTGGCAGTCAGGGGAAGTGTCATGGGCAACTGTTTGGCTCTGAGGAGGGGCCAGCAAGGGAACCACGCGGTGTCTCCCGAGGTGGAGACGAGGGAGTGCTGCTAGCGGGGAATGCGAAGGACGTGCCTGGAAGGGGTTCTCAGGATTCGGGCCGTTGCATAACAGGCGGCTGGAGCACGCGCTGCACCTGCTGCCACTGGAGCCTCTGCCCTTCCCAGCGCTCCGAAGACACCAGAGCCGCTCCAGCGCTTCACCTTGGCAGCTGCCTGCGCCCCAGCTACAGCTTCTCCACGGGAGCACGGCTAAGCCTCGACTTTGGGCTTTCTCTGTTCTGCCTCTCCTGTCCATCCCCCCAAAATTACACATCAAGATGGAGATGTAAGGTCATGCAAGGCCTAGGCTGGTTCTCAGGAGATCAGCCGACCAAACCCTGCCTTTGCCAGCCTGGTCCACGGCCGGCTGCCTCACCCGGTCTCACCTCTGTAAATGGGGGTAATTCCCTTCCCCTTCTCCCACCTCAGGTCTGCCTCCTGTCAGGCTGCAAGCCCTTTTGGGGTTGGGGTCTGCCTTGTGTGCTGGGGCCCTGCCTCTGCACGGTACAGTGGGAAGGTGGTCCTGGGGACCGCGGTGCTCTGTGCCAAAGCCCGGGAGCACAGTGCAGCTGCCTCCACCGAGGATAGACACCCCCATGTCCCGGAGATGTGGGGAGAGAGGGGTCCTCRCTCTGGGAGTGCTAGTGGAGGTGTTGGCACACTAAGGGCCCAGCACAGCTCCAAGTGTTTTTTGATAGCAGGAGGCAAATTGGGCCTGAGTTGGGGTTTTTGAGCAGGTCTGTGAACAGATGTCCCCAGCTTGCTGGGTTGTGCTGGGCTATGGGCCCCCTGGCCAAACAGGGCACCTTCCAGCTCTGGGACAGGCCCAAGAGCCTCCTCTGAATTTTTCCCAAGTGTCGGGCTGAGGAAGACCTTTTTGACTTGCCAAGCAAAGCCACGGAGACCGAGCTGGGTTTCCCTTTTGGCACACACGTGAACTCATTGAGCTGGGATGTTACAGAAGGAAGCAAAAAAGAATCAGCCAGGCCCAAAGGCTGCTGCCTGTCCCACAGGCCAAATTCCACAGGCGTTTCTAGTAAAACCCAGGGGCTCGTTCTTCCTTAGCTAGCCTGCCTTTCCATGACGGGACGCAACCTGTCCGTGGCCAGAACAGCGGTCTGAATTAGCTCTTCAGCACCTTCCTTGTGAAGGCAACGGCTGAGGGCCTGTGGGCAATGGGCGAGAAGCTCACCAGCCCAGGCAGCATCCTGCCCGCGTGCCCAGAGCACCGGGGGTTTGGTCTGGAAGAGCCTGAGGGAAGAGGCTACAGGTCCTTTAACAGGTCTGTAGATGCTGCAAGGGGCCTGGGGGAAGGGGAGACATTCTCATCCGTGTCCACAGGAGATGGGAAGAGAAATGATGGGCTTAAGCGCAGCGAGGGAAGTGTTGGCCAGCCTTGGTATCGCTGCAAATAGCACCTGCGTTGCAGGCCCACGTGGGCTCCCGCCTGCGCYGTCGAGCCCGCGGGGCGGCTGGCCCAGCCGTGCAGCAGTTAGGGGCAGGCGCAGGAAGCACAAGCGTTAGGAGAGGGCCATGCACTAGGTGCAGTTTAATGGGCCAAGCTCAGCTCCGCCGGGTTGATAGTAGGTCACTCTGGCCGCCCTCTGCTCGCTACGCTACAGGCACACCGACAACAAAAGCGTCCAACCTATCTGGCCACGCTGGGGCTCGGCGGCAGCAGGAGGGGTGCCATGGCCAGGCAGGCTCTCCGTTCCCCCCAGCGACGGCTCGTCTGCAGGTGGGTTTTCTACCGCGGGCGGATTTTCTACTGTGGGCGGGTTTTCTCTTGCAGGTGGGTTTTCTCTTGCAGGTGGGTTTTCTCTTGCAGGCGGGTCTTCTCCKGCAGGCGGGTCTTCTCCTGCAGGCGGGTCTTCTCCTGCAGGCGGGTTTTCCATTGCAGGTGGGTTTTCCATTGCAGGTGGGTTTTCCACTGCTTTCAGGCTGTTGCTACCAGCGTCCGGCTCCCTGTCTCCGCAGGGTGGGCGGTGGCAGCCGGCAGAGCCAGCTGTGGCTTCTCCCTCGCTGGCGGCTGTGGCTTCACCGTGGCCGTTCTCCTCCGAAGCACTGGCCGCTTCCTTGTCGCTTCCTTCAGCTCCTTCCTCGGGCCCCGCTGCGCCAGCACCCTCCTCCTCGGACTCCCCCTCTTCCTCGGACTCTCTGTCTCCATCTTCCTCTGACTCTCCTTGTTCATCTCCATCYTCCTCKGACTCTCCTTGTTCATCTCCCTCTTCCTCGGACTCTCCCTGCTCCTCGTCATCTTCCTCGGAGCTCTCCTTGTCCCCTTCTTCTCCCTGCTCGGGAGTGGATGCTGCTCCGGGCTCCTCCATTTCCTTTTCCTCAGGCTGCTCCTCAGAGGCCCCTTCCTCGGGGCTGGCGCCCGCTTCGGGCTCCTCGGCCCCAGCCGCAGGCCTGCTCCCCTCCTCGGCGCTGAAGCCATCTTGGCGCCGCTGCAGGCTGGGGCGGCGGTTGCCATGGTGATGCGCGCTGGCGGCCTCCCCCGGCGGCGGCCCTGCTCCCTCCGGGGCCTGGGGGTCTGGCGTGGGTGGCTGCCCCTCTGCGGGGGCCGCGGCCGAGCCCCGCGCCTCATCCGCGGCCGCCTCCTCCGGCCGGCTGTCCCCCGGCCCCGCAGCCTCGCTCAGGCCGCCGGCCGGCTCTTCCTCCCCCTCGCCGCCCTCCTCCTCACCGCCGGTGGCCGGGGCGGAGGCGTTGATGATGCCGGCGTCTCTGTCCTCCTCGGGGCTGCTGTTGTCCGAGCCGGAGCGTGGGGCGTTCACATCGGCGGCTGCCTGGGCGCCGCGCGGCTGCCCTGGGGCCGCCGCCTCGCTGCCGGCCACGTATGGGAGCAGCACGGTCTTCTCCGGGGCAGCGGAGTCRGTGCGGAGGACCCCGTCCTTCTCCTCCAGGCTTGGCTCTCCGGCCGCCAAGTGGCTTTCGACAAGGCGGCTGACATCGTCCGTGCCGCGGGGGGTGGAAGCGTGGGGCTCTAAACGATGAGAACAGGGTCAGTCAGTTTTACCTGCGCGCCGCTCCTGCTCCCGCGGGCCGGCGCGTGCCAGCCCGGGCGGCGGAGGGGCCACGGCGCCCACGCCTCACCGGGGACGTGGGGCCAGCCCTCCACGGCRCCAGGGAGAGCCGGGGGGCGGGTTGCAAAGAGAGATTTCGAGGCCGTTACCAAGAGATTTAAACTCTAGCCCTGCTGGCTCACAAACCATCTTTGATGGCCGCTTGCTTCTCAGGCTCCTAGCAAGAAGCTGGCCGCAAGCAGCTGTTTGGGGGAGGGAAGAGCTTAGGCTAGACGGGCAGTGTTTAGGAAATCGGCCCCAGAAAGTCGGGCCCCCGATCGCTTCCTTTGGGTCATGCAGTTTGCTAGAGCACTGGCTCGCCCACGCTTGCCAAAGAAGCATCGAGAGCACGTTGAAGCGCCGTAACGTTTCAGGGAAGCCGGCGAAGCGGCCCTGGAAAAATATCCCAGCTGGAGAGAAAGGAAAAAAAAAAAAGACGAGCATAGCTCAGAGCACCGGGTGCAAGAGGCCTCGGGCACTTGGCAGGTGAAAACGGTCCTTCCCCAGCCCTTCCTTGGGAGAGTTCGAACCTTAGTCACTGCGGGCTGGCCGGGACGGGCCTGCAGACAGGCGGCAAAGGAGAGGGAAGGGGCGACAGGCCGCYGCATCCGCCCGCCCGGCCGCGGGCCGCGTGGGGAGCTCGCTCCGAGGTGCCGGGCCCTCCCTTTCCCAGCGCCGGGAGCCTGCAGGAAGGGCCTGGCCGGGCCACCTCGCACCCGGCCTGACCCCAGAGGCAGCGCGAGAAGAGCTATTTATTGTGCCTTTCCCTTCATTAGGAAAACATTTGCCACTCTGTGTAACTGGCTGGAACACAATGAATTTGTTCTGCAGTCCGGGAGAAGTCATCTGTATTTTCCATAGGGCCTCTGACTGTAATTTAACATTAGTCAACAGATGCCAAAAATAAAATATCACCAGCTATACTGTCTCCGTTACAAACAGTTGCTGCTAGTCTAAATAATCCCCTGAAAAGTCTAATGCCTACATACCAGGGAAGCGTTTCAGAGGAAAATAATTCCTTTGTACTCCAGCTGGCAAGCAGATGCCAACCAGAAAAAAATGCCATCTCCACCCCGGCTGCGGGGAGGAGACCCGGCAGCACTGCGCGGCTCRCGGGCATGGCAAACGGGGTGCGACGGCTCCCGGCAGCCACACACCCCTGGGCTGTGCCGGGGGGAGCGGCAGGGCCGGCCCAGCCACCGGCCCCCCCGCAGCACCGCTTCGGCATTTTTCTTGAACCGCCCTCAAAAGCTTGTGCTGCCCGGCGGCCGAGCCGGGCCAAACGCTCAGACCTCGCCGGCACCCGAGCGTGGGGAGGGCGAGGTGCCCTCCTCCAGTCCTGCTCAGCCCTGGGACCCTGGCCTTGTCCCAGGCACGTCGCGGCCCCTCTGCGGGGGACAGGAGTTTCTTCAAAACTCTGCAAGCGGGCCCTCTGCTTTGCGGCTGGGGCTTGGCATCCCTGTGGCCTCCACTGTGCGTTTAATCCCTGCAGCTGGCACTCGGGTGCTGCACGAGCAGAGCAAAGCTCTGGAGAAGAAAATGACCTGATTTTCGAGCATTTCTGCACACACTCCCCAGACACAGGCCCCAAGTTATGCCGTGGGATTAAGAGAAGCAGGGTGCAGGGCCCTGGGGYGTTCCAGCAGCTTGCGGCTTGCCGTGGGGAGCCGGGCGGCAGAGGGGCAGGTCGGGCACCCCGGCGTGACGGGGCAGGGGAACAGGGCGCGAGAAGCCGGATGAGAGAGGAAGGGCCGGACACGGGTGGGAGGCCGGGGGCACCGGGATGAGTGAGCGAGGGAGGAGCCGCGCCAGGGAGGACGACGCAGGGAGCTCCCAGCCCCACGTCACCCGCTGCCAGCCGGAGGCATTAGCTGGCCCCGGCCAGCTGCCGTGCCTCTGCGGAGCGGGGCGCCGAGCCGGCGGCGGCGTTTCTGGCCGTGCTGCGCCAGGGCTGATGTGCTGTTCGCCCRGAGTCACGCGCCGCCCCGGGGCTGGCGCCGGGGGGACAAGGCATGCCAGCAGGGGCAGCTGCGAGGGACCAGGTCTGTCCCGGAGTGCCAGGGTTTCTAGGCTTTCTTGCGTGCAGCCTAGCACAGCGGCTCGGAGCTGCTGGTGTCCCCGCGGCCCAGCACCCTGCCGAAACCGGACGCGCCAGTCACCCTCGCGCTGCCCTTGCCGACCTCCTGGCACACAGCTCGCAGGTGCCTCCGGGCTCCAAATTCAGCTCGTGCTGGCCAAGCCGGGTGGAGACAGGTCCCCCCCAGCTCCCGCCCACACAGAGAGCTGCCCGGAGCGCAGCGCCCGCTCCCTCAGCTTGCCCTCCTGAGCCCGGCCACCTCGGCAGAGCTGGGGGCAGCCGTCACCCCCTCGCGAGGCGCMCAGCCTGCCGGGAGCTGCTTGAAGGCGAACGCGTGGCTTCTGGCCTGCAAAGCCCAGGTGGCCAGGTCCAGCCTGTGCGAGGCATGCCTCTATCCCCCTGGGGTAGAGGGACGGGGGAYGGGGACAGGGATAGTCTCAGCTTGGCCCCAAAATAGCCAGTGACCTGGAGGGCATGGAGGGAAGCGGAGAGGAGGAGACACCACTCGTCCCAAAGTGGGGCCAGTGCCGCAGGGCTTTTCCAAGGAATCTGGGGCCTCTGTGTCACCTCTAACCGAAGGCAGGGCRGGCAGAGGTGGCCCCTCAGTAGCAACCCACCGCAGCTGGGTGCGATGCCAGACCCAGCACCCAGCCGTAAGCCAGCACYTGCTGGAGAAGAGAAATATTCCCGGAGTGCTCAAACTGGGATATTCCTGATGGTCTTTCAGTCACGGGCTTCATTTCYGGTGACCTTCAAGGTGTTATATAAAGTTGCCCTCCCCTTTCCACCTCCTTCGCCCTCCTTTTTCCCCTACATGGTCTCCAAATACACCACAAGGCAAATTGTGCTGATCTGCAGATGGCCGGCTGCTGAGTGCTGCGCTGCGAAATGGGCCGAAGGTTACGGGCTTAACACCCTCCGCACGTCCTCCGGAGGCTAAAAATACGGCCACCAACTGTATGGTGGGAACAGAAGGAGCCGCTCGGCCGAGCACGGGAAGCAAAGCACCAGCCCCCTCGGCCGCTGGCGCCCGTTCGCTCGGCCCCAGCCGCTCGGCCCTGGTAGCAGCCTGCCAGCCRAGGGTGACGTCCACACTGGGGGCCTGTCCCGTGGGACCTCGCGGGCCCCGGAGGGGAGCAGGGACAGCCTCCAGCAGGCTCCCCGTGCAAGCCCGTTGTAAAACGACACGGGGGCTCCCCACGTTCGTGCCCTGCAATGTGCCAGGCAGCCAAGCGGCGTCAAGGCAGAGACCTTGCCCCGCTCACCTTTGGGGCCTGGCCTCTGAGAGGGATCCCGGGCGCCAGGCTCGGGCCGCCCCTGCCCRCGTCGCCCTGTGACGTGAGTCTCACGCCTCTTTGCCCGAGGCTGGAGTGCTGCCCTGCCCTCCCAGCTGCCCGGGGGATGTCACCAGCCTTTCCAAAGCTGAAACAGCAACTTGGGGAACAACGTGTTATAAGGATCAAAGTCTCACGGCAGGGCTCTGTGTGCGATGGGATGTTAGTGCAGAAAAAACCTGCAGAAAGGATAGGGATGGCTCCTAGAGGCAAAGGGGAGGCTGGCTGTTCTTGTCCACCAGCTCAGATACCAGCAGGGACCATGGCTCAGGTCTCTTGCTCACCACAAGTCTCGGTGGTCAGAGCCTGGCCTGCAACTGAGCATCTTTGGACCTGCAATTGCTGGGAAATTATTACCGTGTAGCTTAGGGCTTGGAGAAGGTGATGTTATACAAGGGGGGATGAGGCTATCCCAACTTCACTGACTCTAAGGAGTCATCAGCTCCAAGCCTTCGATAAGTCACCCAGGCCCAAACAGCCGGAGCGACAGGGAATCCTGCAGCTCTGGCAGGATGCTCAGGACCAGGGCCACCCTGTGGCTTTGCTGGAAGGGGGCTGTGCAGTGCCAGGGCTGCCGAAAACAAGCAGGGTCTTGCCACAGCACCCCACCAGCCCGCAAGGAGAAAGGCTGTAAAGCTGGAATGTGATTTCCAGCTAAAACACAACCCTGAGGAGCAGCCGTTGCCTCCTGCCTGCACGCGGCAGCCTCAGCCCTGCTGAATGCTGGTGGGATCGACTCGGTGCCATTCCCCATGTCTCCAACCCACAACCAGCCTTGGAGCCAGCACACTAGCACTGCGCCGTGACCCCTTCCAGCAGCTACCACGCACGTGACCCTTCCCCACCGCGTGCCTGGAACGCTGCCCCCGCTCCATCCTCGCAAAGAGCCATGTTAAACCATGGTGCTGAAAGGAGCCGAAATGAGCCTGAGAGAGGAACTTCCCCCAAGAGCGGCGCCAGGGCAGGGGACAGCCGAGAGGGACAGATGGGCACAGGTGGCCCTGGGAAGGCGTTCTCCCCCTCCCACCGAAATAGGAGCCCCGAGCRTGGGGACAGCAATGCGCCGCACAGCGAGGACGGCCTTTCGCACTCTCCTTTCCCCTGAGTAAATCCCGGGCCCTCGCGGCGTGCAGGGAAAGTATTCCTGTCTGCAGCGGCTGATTTAGAGATGGACATTTTTTGCAGTTTGCTGCCACTGCCCCAGGTTGTGGGAGAATATGGAGAAGCAGGAGCAGGGGAGGCTGCAGAGCCGGGGTTTCGGGAGGATTGGCCGCCACGGGTCCTGGCAGCAAGGCATCCGGGGCCTGGCTCACGCTAGGACTGCAGGGCAATTTGTTGCCAGCTAGTAAAATGGGACCAAAAAGCAGGAGCTGAAGCGACTGCTGATTTCAGCTGGATTTGGCAAATTGCCAGGACAAAGCAAACAGGGGCTACAGAAACCTCAGGGAGAAGGAAACGTTTCCCAAGCGGATCACAAACCCAATCCCGTGGTACCTCCGGGGTGGAAGGCATCACACAGCACCAATCCTGCTGCGATTGCGAATCCCCGTAGCCCCGGCGCTACCTCGAGAGCAGATGCCCTGGGCCTGTGCCATCCCTGCCGGGGTGGTGCTCACCGCCCGCCCCGCTGGGATTCCCACAGGGGAAACTTGGCATTTCCCCGTGCGGCCCCCACACGGGTGCTCAGCGTAAGGGCTCCCTTCCTCTCTCACATTATACCCAACAGGGGGACCCATAAAAGCCAAGATTAGCCCAGGCTTGGTTTCCCTTCTGCTTTGTCAAGGAGTGGGAAACTCAAGCCCTTTCCAGGAACAGGTGCAAGGGATCATTTTATGCAAAAATAACTTCCGCTATGGGAATGCACCATTGCAAATCAATGAGAGCTTGGTAAATCCACCCCAAAATGGCATCCTGACACTTTCTGTTGCACTACTGCAAAGGAGACGCACTGCGGTTATATTACAAACGTGCCTATGAAGTAGCATTCGCCAACGGAGCTGCTGTTTCAGGGCAGGGTCCCGGGGAGCAGCCCCTCGCAGCACCAGCCRTGCCCTTCCCCGCGCGAGCGAGAACGACAGCCACAACAAGACGGCGTCATCTCCAGAGCCTGGGACGAGGGACAAGGGCTTGTCCAGTGCTCAGGCTGAGAGCGAAGCTGAGGGAAGCTGAGTCAAGCCCTCGGTTGTCAGAGGAGTATTTCTTGCTGTCATTATTTTTATTTAGGCTTGGTCAAATAAGTGTTCTAGTCAAATGGGCTTGTTTGACTTAGAGGAACACTTTTCTGCAAAGAAAGAAAGAAGCATGCAAGCATTTTTTTACCATGGCTTTTTTTTTATCAGATCAAAAGGAAGCCCCCGAACCTGTCTTTCCCTTMCTTTTTGAGGAAAAACAAGGCTGAACTAAGCCCAAAGTCTGTGCTTTGTTCTGACAAAGTCCTCTAAAACATCCAGGAAAGTGGCTGGACTTGAAGGAAGCATTTGGCACTTGCCAGGATTTTCCATCGAGGTCACCAACGGGGCTGGCCTCGGCTACAGCCCTGGCCTCTGAGCAGAGCCCCTTTTCCTGCRAATCCCCCCAGTTTCATGGCAATGCCTTCCCCAGCTGCTCCACGGAGAGTGGTCCCTGCCCGCCAGGCTCAGCAGGGTCCCCACAGCCTCTGCTCAGGAGATGTCCCCGGGGTGCCCTGCAACTTGCTCTCCACCAGCTAACGGCCCGTGAAGGAAAGGAGGGGAACGTGCATGAAAGGCCCAAGAAGTGATTAGCTCCAGATCATCTCAGACTGGTCAGTTCATTGCCTGCCTCAGGGCTCAGGCTGGCTGAGGCCCTGACATGAGTTTGCCAGGTCTCTGGTGCTCCAGCCCCAGCCCTGTGAGACTTGTTTCTGCCTCAGCCAAGCATCTGAACTCGACTGCTCTGGACGCTCCGGCCATCGGCTGCTGTGCGGGTGTCCGCCAGGGAAGATATTTTATTGCACGGAGATTACAATGCTCCATGCTGTTGCCAGACAGCAGTCTGGCTGTTGGAAAAAGTCAGTCAGGGAGGATTAGCCTTGTGCGCCTGACCTTTCTGCAACTCGTCGCTGTTCCCAGCCCAGCCCTGCGGCAACGGTGCTCGGGGCGCCTGAAGCTGCGGGGCAGGAGGCAGGGCGAAGCACGTCGGGGACAGGGCTTGCCCCTCACATCGGCATGGCCAGGGTGGCCGGCGCACGTGTGCAAAGTGCCTTTACTCCGAGCAATCCCATTCCCTGCATCATGGGACCAGGGYGACCCGCTGTGTCGGGGGCTATCACAGGCCAAAAGCAACACGCCCTAATCCTCGAGGTCCCGGCTGCACCGAGCGCCTCCCCCCGAGCCATGGGGCAGGTGCTGACCCCGCGGCAGGCAGGCAAGCACGCAGAATGGGAGCTTGCACAGCACAGAGATGGGGAGAGGCACCACCCCTTTGCCAAGCACCCTTTCCCTGGGTGTAAAGTCCCCCGCTGGCTGATACAGAGCAGAGCAAGAATCCCGCAGTGACCTTTCCATGCTGGCGAACGGCCCTGCGGTAATTGCAGCAGGCATTGCGTTTCGGGGCGATACCTGCCCCAGCACATGGCCTTGCACGCCAACGGCTCCATCTGCGTGGAGCTGGGTTCCTGTCTGGCAGAGAGGCAGGAGCAGGCCAGAGCTCGCTGGATCTTCATATGTGGCCCCATACAGCCACTGGTATGAGCCATGACCCAACGGGGAACGTGCCGGTGCTGCGTGTCCCRGGTCGGCTGTTTCATGCCCCTGCAAGCGCTCAGGCCTCCTGGAGAGCTGGTTGTAGTTGAGCTACGCCAAAGAGCTTCCTAGACCCCTGGGGCAGCCTTACAGAAGAGAGATGCCTCCTCAGAGACAAGCACCAGCGAGTGGAGCACAGGATGGCATCTGCTCCCCATCCGCTCCAGTCTTCCCGTGCCTCAGTTTCCCCCTCCAGGCAATCACAGTTGCACCAACAATGCCGGCTCTCCAGGCACCCCGGCAGAGCCTGCTGCGACGGGACAAAGTGGAGGGGCCGGTGCGGCTGCTGAACCCCGCAGAGGCAGCGCCTGGTGTTTTATTACCATGTGTTTAGCATTAGGGCTGCTCGACAGCTCAYGATGGCCAAGGCAGCGCTGCGGGCTCCAGGAGAGGCAGGGAGTGTGTCTCGAGAGCAGATTTGGAGCAGACCAGGCCAGCACCTTCATGGACCAGGAATTGTCCCAAAGTGGGGCTCGGGAAGCCAAGGAGCCCTCTGGACCCRTCCTGGAGGTTTTAATGCTTCCAGGAGCACCAGCAGAAAGTGCACAGTGGACTCGTTTTTCAAAGGAGAAATAAATGAGTGTGAAAGTAGAGGCCAGGCAGCCCAGCTCTGCCTCTCCGTGGATGACAGGGATGGCAGGCCCAGGGAGGAAGATAATCTAATCAATGCAGATTGCAGCGAGGATATAGGAAACAGATTTTTCAGACTAACTTGACCTCATTTTTTGGAGGAGATTACAAGTTTAGCTGAAAAAAAAAAAAGACTGTTGATGTCTATAAATAGTCTGATAGAACTGCATGATATTTTGATTAAGAAAGCAGGGTAAAGAAATCTCACCAGGATTCACTAAAGGGATTAAAACCAGGCTCAGAGCTTTCTAAATATAGAGATAAAATGGGGAATCATCTTTGTGGGGTGTTTTTTTGGCTGCGCTCCCACAGGCTGCCTACCCTAACATTTCTATCAAAGACTTGGAAGAAAACTCAAACTCATGACCAATGGCTTGCAGATGACACCAAGATCAGGGAAATGGAAAATAAAAAAGAGAACAACTCCCTGGCAGGGAGAGATCTGGATCTGCAAGKGAGCAGACAGCAAGAAAACAACATGCATTTTGGTACAGCCAGATGTCACACTGTACGTCGAGGAACCAAGACTTTCTGGGCTTGAGAAACAAGGAGTCTTTCCTGGCAGACAGTGACTCCAGAGGAGACGGGAGAGCAGAAGGAAGGCTCCGGGAACGTGATCTTCAGGGGTGGTGTAAGGGTCAGTGAGGCTGCYGCTGTGCAGGGAGGCATAGCTGGAACACTAGGCAGCAAGCATGATGGTGCAGACTCATGGGGCTCAGCCACGGTGCTAGGGTCCATGGCCTGCAGCGCCTATTGTGGTGTCTGAAAAACTGGAGAGGGTTCAGGGCAGAGATGGAAAAGTGGCTGGGAAATGCTGTGCCATGGGTGATGGGGCTGAAGGATCCTCGAGGCATCCCCTTCAAAGCCAAAGGATTGACTCCTGAGAGGTTATGATGAACCTGTCCTCAGAGGCCTCCAGCGATGGGAGACTTCACCAGCCCACTCCAGAGCTTTCCCAGCTTGCCCCAAGGGACATCTTCCCTAGGCTCAACTTGAGTTTTCCTGGGTGGAATCACAGCCCTGGGCTCCCTGTCCTGCCCAGGGGGCACAGCCCGGTGTGAGAAATTCTGGGAGCTCTGCTGGGACCCTGGGGAGGAGAGGCTGGAGAGTCGAGTGCTTGCCAGGCCAGCAGCAACGCATGACGGGTGCTAGCCCTGGGGCTGCATTTGCCCTGTCCCCTGGGGAGCCTGCTGTGCTCCCAGAAGCATTGCCAGTGCTGGAAGAGCCTGCCGATGGCAATCGGGATGGGGCGCTGGCCAAAAGACATGCACAATCCAACAACTTCTCCAGCAGTGCTGGGGTAGGGTCCTGCCACCTCCTTGCAGTGATTCCTGGTCACCCAGGCAGGACAGGGAGAGCCCGCAGGACTCATCAGCCCAGGTTTTAATGCCTGATGATCCTTTCTCCCACAAGATCCTTAAATACTGGAGGATGTCTAGGCAGAGACATTGCCCAGCAGAAGGTCCTGATGTGATTACCAGCAGTACCCAGCCCCAGCACTCTTGCCCATAACCACCACAAACAGTACAGGGGATCCAAATTCAGCTGTTGAGCAGGGATGGGATTGTGTGGCTCCTGTCCCTGTGCAGATGTTGCTCCATCTGCCTATCTGCGGTGTCCTACCCAGGCATCAGCATGCTGTTGCCAAGTAGGCAACACTCCCCAAGGCTGCRGGCAGCCCCCGAGGCTCCTTCTGCCCAGTCAGGGACATGGTGGCTCCTCCACAGACACAACCTGCTGTGGGCCTGACTTGTGGCCTCTAAGCAGAGGTATGGCCCTGGGGCACATCACACCCTGCACATCCAAGGTTGGGGATCCAATCCCCACACTTGTTTTGGGGGCCTGGGTTGTCCCTCCCTGCTGTATCCCAGGGCCTGTGATGYCTCCCCTGGCATCACTCACTGAGGAGAGCTCAAGAGAGTTAGGGATAGATGGAGCAAGGTGACCACAGCCATAATAAGGCCATGTTCCTCTCTTTGGAGACCCACACCAAGTCCTTATGTCAGGCACACGGCACCCACAGCCCTCAACAACAGGTATTTCACTGCCCCGCAACAGAAGACACCTCTTCAGCTCTACCACCTCCCAGCCTCTTTCCCGGGGCAGACTCCAAAAAACACCAGTCTTGTAATTTTCCCAAAATTGTCATGCCTTCCCCCATCACATACACACATAACCCTCTCCCCTGAGTTTCAGCCCCCAAAACACTGCTCACTGTCCCCTGGGACCCCTCTCCTACCGTCCACCCCTGCTAAGCCTCCTGGCCGGGTGGCAGGATGGCAGGACGGCATCCCTTTATCCATAGCTGGTGTGCACATGTAGGCCCAGAGCGAGCTGGGAGGCCTGGCACAGTTGAGCCACGCGCCCGGCTGGCTCTGCAGACTTTCTGGGCTTGTTGGCACCAGAGCCCTTCTCACGGTGCCAACACCTGGGCCTGGCTCGGAGACTTCCCCAGCCCAGCAGCCTGGCCCCTCCGCCAGCCTCCGCTGGTGCACGAGCTCGTAGGCTTCCTGGGAGCAGTGTGGGGGCTATCACTTACAAGGGAAATGTCCCCGTGGACTTAAAATAGCCCCGTGGAGCGCTGCCAAGCCACCAGGCCTGGGAGCTAGGACTGTTGCCATTTATGCAGGGCCTGAAGAATGGGCAATTCTACGAGTGATTCGGTCACCTCTGGACGGAGATTTCTGCACCCTGGGGAGCCCATGCTCCTCATCGCAGGTAGCTGGCATCGGTGCAGAGTGAGCAGTGCCATCTCTGCTGGGTGCCCTGGGACTGGCATTGCTCACCACCAACGTAGAGGGAGCAGGTGGGCTGGCGAACAGGGACACAGGGACAGGGAGACACAGGCAGAGTGCAGCCTGTGGACTATTTCCCCAAACACTGCCCTCCGCAAGGCTCAGCCTGCCTCTTCCCCAGCACTGCCTGACTCCTTCGCATGGTGCCACGGGGGGGGGACCATTGGTCCCACTGCACTGGTGGGACATTTCCCGGCCAGCCCAGCATCAGCTACACACAGGGCCAAGAAGGCTCCCAGAAATGCTGGGGCTGATAGGAAAGGGTGTCACAAGGCAGCCAGCATGCCTGACATCTGGCCTTGCTTTGCTCAGCCAACAACATGGGAGAGAGCTGGGGCACCCAGGGGGGTGGCATTTCCACCAGGTGAGGTACCAGTCATGTAGCCAGCCCTAGCAACCAAATCTGCTGAGGGTTGTGGCACCCTGACTCTGTGCCTCACTGCAACCACCAAGGCCATTGATGGGTGTATAGGAACCGGGCAGCCAACTGCCCTCAGCAAGGCCCAAAGGGCAGTGGTGCCCAGAGGTTGTGCTGATGCTGAAAGTGAAAGCTGGGTCTGGGTGGGATTTCATGAGGACACAGAAGCCSTGCACCTCTGGAAAAACTCTGCATCCTGGGGGGCATTTGCCTGGGATAGTCAAGGATGGGGGGAGGCCAGGACTGGCAAATCTGAAGCCCACCCATSGGTGCAGTGTCCTGGGCCCTGAGTCCATCCTGAGGTGACACATCCCAGGTGGTAGAGCCCAACCCAAGATGACGTCTTGAGTAATGGAGCCCAACCTGAGAYGACACATCTCAGGTGGTGGAAGCCACTCTGAGGTGACATGTCCTGGGTGACAGAGCCACCCAGGYTGAGGCAGGGCAAAGAGTCCCAGGGGCCATGGATGATGGCCCATGCTAGTTCTTGCTAGGAGAGGTCTGTGYCAGGCTGGTAATGCCCTCTGCATTTACTGCCCAGGAAAGTGGGCACCCAGGACTTTCCTGAACTCTAGGCTGCCCATGCCCCAGTTTGGAAGTGGATGGAGCCATGCGGAGCGGTGCAGCCCCCCTACTGCAATTCACCCAGGTCTCTGTGGGAGACATCTCCCTGGGGTGAAGCTGCCAAGTGCAGCAGCTAGGAGCTGCCTCCCGCCAGCTTCTCCGCAGCCTGTTCGTGGTGGCCAGCGCTGCCCTTGGTCCCGGCCCAGCAAAGGGGCACGGTGAGGGGTAAGATGAGTGCCTCTGCCCGGTGGCACAGAGGAGAAGCTGAGCACTTTGGGGAATGGGAGCCTTCGCTTGAGACGGGATGTGTCCTGTCCCCCTACAAACCTGGCGTGCGCCCCAGCAGGGATGGAGCAGCAGCGAGCGCCTGCCCAGAGGGATCGCCCCGGCAGCTGCTGCTCGGGTGCTGTGGCCCCGTCTTGTGGCAGACGGGTGTCCTGGGTCTCACCTGTACTCTGCCATGGGTGCTGACCTTGGGCAGGCCCATGCTGGGGCTCCCCAGTGCTGCCTGCACTGCTGGGCAGATGCCAGCAGCTCCGTGAGCCCTGGCCACGTGGGCCATCAGCCCTCTTGGCAGGGACTGAACGAGCACGGGTGCAGGGCCCTTCCCACCGCACAGGCTGGGGGAGCGGTGGCAGGGTCCCAGCAGCCCCGGACATCACCAAACCCTCCAGGTGCTGCAGCCCTGGCCCTAGGAGCCCGAGGGCTCCCCTGTCCTAATGCTCCTGTGACCAAAGGATCTCCAAAAGCTGGGTGATTTGGTCTCCCTCCCACGCCAGCCTCCTCTCCGTGTCCAGCCCAGTCTCTGCCAGTGGTGTCCACCACCAGAGCCATGGGGCAGCCAGATCGCCTGGGTCCCCGGAGAGCAATGGGAGACAGCAGAGGGGAAGCTGGCTTGGCCCAGGGTCCTGGGTGGTCCCAACYTTCATCCAGGGCCAAGGGGAGCCCCGAGAACCCGGGAAGCACCTGGACTGGGACATCACCAGTCAGGGAATGGGGTGATCTGGCCACAAGTGCCCCTGCCCCGCAGTCCCCCTGAAGCTAGGGAAGGGGAAAGAAAGCACCCCCCCCCCCGGTGCAGCCCCCTCCTTCCCGCCTGGACAGGCTGGAGCCAGGCGGGGAGGTGCAGCTGGTGCCTGCGCCGCAGGGAGTCGGGGCTGGCGGGAGGGGACGGGAGAGCAGCAGCTCGTCGCGCAGCGCAGCGCAGCRAGCCAGCCCGTGCGCTCAGAGCCCAGCGCGACGGCCGGGCCAGGGCCGAGCAGGCTTCACAGGCAACTGCAGCAGCGCTGTCATTTCAGCTCGGTAACCCTACGCTCTCGTGCTCGCCCGCTGCAAAAAACCTGAGCAGCTTTAGCCCAGAGGTCCCCCTCTTCGCGCCACGGACGAGGCCGAGAGCAGTAACTCAATCATTTCCCCGCACGCCGGAGGAGCCACCCCAAATCTTCCCCTCGCCACCGCTGCCGGCACGACTGCAGCCTGCCAAGAGGGAGCTGCGACCCGAACTCCCCGGCAGACTCCGCTTTCCCTGCCGCGTCCCCCTGCCCCTTCTGGAAAGGGGATYGCATTTTAAATGGGAAAATAATCCCTGAAAAGTCTTGAAATAGCAGCAGCATTTCATGTTACCAGAAAAGCCAGGTATGGGGAAATGGGAACCACCCTGAAAGAGTTCAATTTTGCTAAAAATAAGCTGATCAGTGGAAAAACGCCAGAGCCACCGCTTGCAAACCGAAGGAGAGCTCGTCTGCGAGCACAGCTTCGCGCCAAAGGGAAAGCGAGCCTCAGTCGCAAGCGCTGCCAGCTCCCTCCGGAGCAAAACCACGTGCTGGAGACATGCCCCGCTCACACCTCGCTCGAGACGACCAAGGCGAACCAAGGAAAGCCCTGCGAACAAGGAGAAGGCTCTGGCCACCGCTCCCAGATGGCTCCGCAGCCGCCGACCCGGTGGTGGCACCGGCCACCGGAGAGGAGCTCCTCGTCCCTCCCGTCCCCGCGCCCAGCTCGGCGGAGGGACGGCACGGGGAGCCGGCATCCCGCCGGGCACCGAGCCTGCGAGGCGCCCCAAGTCGGCCGCCCCCGAGCCCCTT
>NW_020448586.1:665753-667875 GCF_003343035.1 Apteryx rowi
GAGCCATGGGGCGAGATGGGTGCACCCCGAGCCACAGGGTGAGCCCCAAAGAGAGCCAGGGGAGCCCCTGGCCAGGGGCACATCTGGGTCCCCTCAACGGGGGGCGCAGGGTGCCCGTGGGGCTCAGGTGCCTGGCGCAGGGGGCCTGGCTGTGCGCGGGCCAGCCAAGCGGTGCCCCGGCCGCACGGCCTCCGCACCCCTGTTCCCCCCGGCGCCCAGCCTGGGGGCACGGACATGGTCCTGGCTGCTGGGGCCTGCTGGAGTATGGCCCCCAGCTACGGCCACTGCCACGGCCACCGCCTCCTGTCCCCTGGCCCCCGCAGTGCCCGGCCAGGCTGCGGCCACCGGCCACCGCGGCGTGGAAACCCACCGGGCCAAGAACTGGGCCAAGCCCCGAGCTCGGCGCTGTCCCCAGCAGCCCGGAAATCCTCGGCACGGTGCTCCACGGCACCCGGCCGGGAGCCGGACTGTGTCTTTAAGCACAGTCGCAGGGGGCTCTGCGGCATTTCGGAGGCAAGCTGAGTCCCGACACGCTCATAGCACGTGTGGGCAACGCCAGCAGCTGGGACACGCACCCACCGGCTCTCTCCYGGAGCACCTCGGAGGGCCGGAGCAAACCTCCCCTGGCAGCACCAGGAGGGGCCCGCGTTAGCCCCTGGCTCCCAACGTTGGGCGTTTCGGCGCCTAACCGTGCCCCGTGGCCCCGGAGCCGGGCCGACGGGCCAGCGTAAAGCCGAGGGCGCGCGCCAGCCCGCGCGGGGTTAGGCGCTCA
The DNA here is from genome assembly GCF_003343035.1 of Apteryx rowi. Lineage (NCBI taxonomy): Eukaryota > Metazoa > Chordata > Aves > Apterygiformes > Apterygidae > Apteryx > Apteryx rowi. The sequence goes on from NW_020448586.1 coordinate 666,526, forward strand.
GCCCTTTAAATACGGCATCGTTGCTCAGTGGGAAAATATGCTCATCCCTAGGGCTGGGATCGTTTTCGCCTTTGTCTTCCTCCCCGCCCCGGCTTCCTCGCCCGCGCCGCCGGGCTCGGCTGCTCCRCGCAGCTCCCCTTCCACCCGGAGCCTTCGGACCAGCGTCCCGCGGCGCCCAAACGGGCCCCGGGGGCAACCGCCCGGTCCGGGAGGCGGCCGGATCCGCCGGGCCCCCCCAAAGGGCCGGGATCCGAGCGGAGCGGCAGCCAGCTCCGGCCCCCTTTCCCGGCCCGACAGACGTCACGCGAGGCAGAGAGTCTAAAAAACAAAGTACAAACTTTATTTTGTTTCTTTACAAAGGCACGAGCCTCTTTTTTTTTTTCACTTTCTTAACAAAATATAATAGCTTCTCAATGAACACAAAGACCTGAAAATCGTAAAAAAAAAAAAATACAAAAAAAAATGAAAGAAACCGAGAGAGAAACAGCTGTGGCTGGGGAGGAACCTACCAAATACCAACAAGGCTCTACACAAGACTGGCCTAAAACCCTACAGCCGAACAGGAGGGGGAGGCGGAGGCAGGGGAGGCGGAAACGAAAAATGGGACCCCCCCCTCCCCGAAGAACGAAAAAACAGAAGCGACACAATCACAAAACAGAAAAGCTCTTCTGACCTGACGAATCCCGCAAACCGGATTAAGTGCTTAAAGGAGGGAACAAAGAGGAAAGGGGGAGCGCGATGCCGCCGTGCCCCGGCCGGGCAGCGCCGAGGCCGGACCCAGGCGGGAATTTGCCATTCGATTTTAGTTCGGGGCTGTCACCAAAAAAAATAAAAATAAAAATAAAATAAAAAATCAAACTCCGTCCCCATCCCCCTCGTTGGGGCTAACGGAGTCCGAAAGGTCTTGGCGGTGGTGCGCGCCCGCCCTCTCCGCCCCGCAGCCCGGGCTCGCACGAGCTCATTCCCGTTATTTTTAAGTGGCTAAGTGTGTTTTTCTCGTGCCCGGCGCGGAGCCGGGGGTATGGCCGGGGTGGCAGGGGAAGTAGTGAAAGCGCCGGCGGGGCTCGGCGCACCCCGGCGCAGCCAGGAGGGACCCCCGGCCCCCCGGCCGTGAGCGGGTGCTGTGTTTTACGCAGTGTCACTTCACTTGACATCCCTTGCAACCCCCCCCCCACACTTTAAAAATTAAAAAAAAGGAGAAAAAAAAATCAAAAACCCAACTGAAAAACCCCGTCCCAACAGAAACGCGTTCGCTGACGCACAGCACCCGCTCGCCAGCGGGGAAAGCCGGGACTGGCTTTGGTTTTGCAGGATTTCCCGCAGGTTGGCAGGTGGGGTGGGGGTGGGGGG